>NC_059215.1:27143860-27178860 GCF_020615455.1 Coregonus clupeaformis
CCCATCCTCCCTCACTCCCTCCATCTCTCTCCCTCCCTCCATCTCTCTCTCTACCTCCCTCCATCTCTCTCCCTCCCTCGTCCATCTCTCTCTCCCTCCCTCCCTCTCCATCTCTCTCCCTCCCTCCTCCATCTCTCTCCCTCCCTCCTCTCCATCTCTCTCTCTCTCCTTCCATCTCTCTCTCCCTCTCTCTCTCTCTCTCTCTCTCTCTCCTCTCTCTCTCTCTCTCTCTCTCTCTCTCTCTCTCTCTCTCTCTCTCTCTCTCTCTCTCTCTCTCTCTCTCTCTCTCTCTCTCTCTCTCTCTCTCCATCTCTCTCCCTCCCTCATTCATCTCTCTCCCTCCCTCCCTCCCTCCCTCCCTCATCCATCTCTCTCTCTCCCTCCCTCCTCCATCTCTCTGTCTCCTCCCTCCTCCATGTCTCTTTCTCCCTCCCTCCCTCCTCATCTCTCTCCCTCCCTCCATCTCTCTCTCTCCCTTCCTCCATCTCTCTCCCTCCCTCATCCATCTCTCTCTCCCTCCCTCTCCATCTCTCTCCCTCCCTCCTCCATCTCTCTCCCTCCCTCCCTCCTCCATCTCTCTCTCCCTCCTCCATCTCTCTCTCCCTCCCTCTCCATCTCTCTCCCTCCCTCCCTCCTCCATGTCTCTCTCTCCCTCCCTCCCTCCTCCATCTCTCTCCCTCCCTCCTCCTCCTCCATCTCGCTCTCTCTCCCTCCCTCCTCCATCTCTCTCCATCCCTCCTTCTCTCTCTCTCTCTCTCTCTCTCTCTCTCTCTCTCTCTCTCTCTCTCTCTCTCTTCTCTCTCTCTCTCTCTCTCTCTCTCTCTCTCTCTCTCTCTCTCTCTCCCTCCCTCGTCCATCTCTCTCTCCCTCCTCCCTCCCTCCTCCATTCTCTCTCTCTCCCTCCCTCTCCCCCATCTCTCTCCTCCCTCCTTCTCCATCTCTCTCCCTCCCTCCTCCATCTCTCTCCTCCCATCCTCCCTCACTCCCTCCATCTCTCTCCCTCCCTCCATCTCTCTCTCTACCTCCCTCCATCTCTCTCCCTCCCTTGTCCATCTCTCTCTCTCCCTCCCTCTCCATCTCTCTCCCTTCCTCCTCCATCTCTCTCCCTCCCTCCCTCCTCCTCCATCTCTCTCTCTCTCCCTCCCTCCTCCATCTCTCTCATCCCTCCTTCTCCTCTCTCCTCTCTCTCTCTCTCTCTCTCTCTCTCTCTCTCTCTCTCTCTCTCTCTCTCTCTCTCTCCATCTCTCTCCCTCCCTCATTCATCTCTCTCTCTCCTCCCTCCCTCCCTCCCTCCCTCCCTCCCTCCTCCTCCCTCCCTCCCTCCCTCCCTCCCTCCCTCCCTCCCTCCCTCCCTCCCTCCCTCCCTCCCTCATCCATCTCTCTCTCTCCCTCCCTCCTCCATCTCTCTGTCTCCCTCTCCATCTCTCTCCCTCCCTCCTCCATGTCTCTTTCTCCCTCCCTCCCTCCTCATCTCTCTCCCTCCCTCCATCTCTCTCTCCCTCCCTCCATCTCTCTTCCTCCCTCATCCATCTCTCTCTCCCTCCCTCCCTCTCCATCTCTCTCCCTCCCTCCTCCATCACTCTCTCTCCCTCCCTCCTCCATCTCTCTCCATCCCTCCTTCTCTCTCTCTCTCTCTCTCTCTCTCTGTCTCACTCTCTCTCTCTCTCCCTCCCTCCTCCATCTCTCTCCATCCCTCCTTCTCTCTCTCTCTCTCTCTCTCTCTCTCTCTCTCTCTCTCTCTCTCTGTCTCACTCTCTCTCTCCTTCTCCATCTGTCTCTGTCTCCCTCCCTCCTATAATCTTGTCTATAATTGTCATATGGTAATCAAACCATTGGGATGTTTACATAACACATTGTTCTGTGGTTGACAGGTATGAACACTATTGATACCCTGGATGTATTCTCCACTGTGTCAAGCCCATTGTCACTCAGTGTGTGTACAATATTCTGTCGGAATCGGTCCAGCCAGATGGGTTCTCAGTTCATCGCGCAGACATGAATAAATATCTCTCCGGGAAGCAGAAGGGCAGAAGGTGTGTGTTTCATGATGTGTAATTGTAGTAACATAGAGGAACTCGAGTCCTTCTGTTCCCCCGACCTAGAATATCTCACAATCAAATGCCGACCGTATTATCTCCCAAGAGAATTTTCTTCGGTTATAGTCATGGCCGTGTATATCCCCCCTCAAGCCAATACCACGACGGCCCTCAATGAACTTCACTGGACTTTATGCAAACTGGAACCACATATCCTGAGACTTCATTTATTGTAGCTGGGGATTTTAACAAATAAGTTCTATCAACACATCGACTGTAGTACTCGCGCTGGTAAAACACTCGACCACTGCTACTCCAACTTCCAAGATGCATACAAGGCCCTCCCCCGCCCTCTTTTCGGCAAATCTGACCACGACTCCATTTTGCTCCTCCCTTCTTATAGGCAGAAACTCAAACAGGAAGTACCCGTGCTATGGACTATTCAACGCTGGTCTGACCAATCGGAATCTACGCTTCAAGATTGTTTTGATCACGCGGACTGGGATATGTTCCGGGTAGCTTCAGAGAATAATATTGACGTATATACTAATACGGTGACTGAGTTCATCAGGAAGTGTATAGGTGATGTTGTGCCCACTGTGACTATTAAAACCTACCCTAACCAGAAACCGTGGATAGACGGCAGCATTCACGCAAATCTGAAAGCGCGAACCACCGCATTTAACCATGGCAAGGTGACTGGGAATATGGCAGAATACAAACAGTGTAGCTACTCACTCCGCAAGGCAATTAAACTGGCAAAACATCAGTATAGAGACAAAGTGGAGTCGCAATTCAACGGCTCAGACAAGAGACGTATGTGGCAGGGTCTACAGACAATCACGGACTACAATACCGACGTCTCGTTTTCAGACAAGCTAAACACCTTCTTCACCCGCTTTGAGGATAACACAGTGCCACTGACGAGGCGCACTACCAAGGACTGTGGCCTCTCCTTCTCCATGGCCAACGTGATTAAGACATTTAAGCATGTTAACCCCTGCAAGGCTGCCGGCCCAGACGGCATCCCTAGCCGCGTCCTCAGAGCATGCGCAGACGAGCTGGGTGGTGTGTTCATGGACATATTCAATTTCTCCCTTTCCCAGTCTGCTGTTCCCACATGCTTCAAGAGGGCCACCATTGTTCCTGTACCCAAGAAAGCAAAGGTAACTGAACTAAATGACTATCGCCCTGTAGCACTCACCTCTGTCATCATGAAGTGCTTTGAGAGACTAGTCAAGGATCATATCACCTCTACCTTACCTGTCACCCTAGACCCACTTCAATTTGCTTACCGCCCCAATAGATCCACAGACGATGCAATTGCCATCACACTGCACACTGCCCTATCCCATCTGGACAAGAGGAATACCTATGTAAGAATGCTGTTCATTGACTATAGCTCAGCATTCAACACCATAGTACCCTCCAAGCTCATCAGAACGAACCACGCTACAAACTGGCGTGGTTCGTTCTGCGTTGTGTACTTGTAATTAGGACACTGCCACATCATTAAGCTCGAGGCCCTGGGTCTGAACCCTGCCTTGTGCAACTGGGTCCTGGCGGGCCGTCCCCAGGTGGTGAAGGTAGGAAATAACATCTCCACTTCGCTGATCCTCAACACTGGGGCCCCACAAGAGTGCGTGCTCAGCCCCCTCCTGTACTCCCTGTTCACTCATGACTGCGTGGCCAAGCACGCCTCCAACTCAATCATCAAGTTTGCAGACGACACAACAGTAGTAGGCTTGATTACCAACAATGACAAGACCGCCTACAGGGAGGAGGTGAGGGCTCTGGGAGTGTGGTGCCAGGAAAATAACCTCTCACTCAACATCAACAAAACAAAGGAGATGCTTGTGGACTTCAGGAAACAGCAGAGGGTGCAACCCCCTATCCACATCGACGGGACCGCAGTGGAGAAGGTGGAAAGCTTCAAGTTCCTTGGCGTACACATCACCGACAAACTGAAATGGTCCACCCACGCAGACAGTGTGGTGAAGAAGGTGCAACAGAGCCTCTTCAACCTCAGGAGGCTGAAGAAATGTGGCTTATCACCTAAAAGCCTCACAAACTTTTACAGATGCACAATTGAGAGCATCCTGTCGGGCTGTATCACCGCCTGGTACGGCAACTGCACCGCCCACAACCGCATGGCTCTCCAGAGGGTGGTGCGGTCTGCCGAACGCATTACCGGGGGCAAACTACCCACCCTACAAGACACATACAGCACCCGATGTCACAGGAAGGCCAAAAAGATCATCAAGGACATCAACCACCCGAGCCACTGCCTGTTCACCCCGCTATCATCCAGAAGGCGAGGTCAGAACAGGTGCATCAAAGCTGGGACCGAGAGAATGAAAAACAGCTTATATCTCAAGGCCATCAGACTGTTAAATAGCCATCACTAGCAAAATAGAGGCTGCTGCTGCCTATTGAAATCACTGGCCACTTTAAGAAATGGAACACTAGTCACTTTAATAATGTTTACATATATTGCACTACTCATCTCATATGTATATACTGCATTCTATTCTATAATATTATTATGTATCTTAGTCCATGCCGCTCTGTCATTGCTTGTCCATGTATATTTTCTTAAATCCCATTCCTTACTTTTTTTGTGTGTATTGGGTATATTTTGTGTAATTGTTAGCTATTACTGCACTGTCGGAGCTAGAAGCACAAGCATTTCACTACACCCGCTATAACATCTGCTAAACACGTGTATGTGACAAATACACATTTGATTTGATTTGATTTGAAAGAACTCATTTTATCTAGTCCTTGATCTCCTACATTACCACTAATATTACTATACTCACCCCACCTGTAGATATGATCTCCTACATTACCACTAATATTACTATACTCACCCCACCTGTAGATATGATCTACTACATTACCACTAATATTACTATACTCACCCCACCTGTAGATATGATCTACTACATTACCACTAATATTACTATACCCACCCCACCTGTAGATATGATCTCCTACATTACCACTAATATTACTATACTCACCCCACCTGTAGATATGATCTCCTACATTACCACTAATATTACTATACTCACCCCACCTGTAGATATGATCTCCTACATTACCACTAATATTACTATACTCACCCCACCTGTAGATATGATCTACTACATTACCACTAATATTACTATACTCACCCCACCTGTAGATATGATCTCCTACATTACCACTAATATTACTATACTCACCCCACCTGTAGATATGATCTCCTACATTACCACTAATATTACTATACTCACCCCACCTGTAGATATGATCTCCTACATTACCACTAATATTACTATACTCACCCCACCTGTAGATATGATCTACTACATTACCACTAATATTACTATACTCACCCC
Organism: Coregonus clupeaformis; assembly: GCF_020615455.1. Taxonomy (NCBI): domain Eukaryota; kingdom Metazoa; phylum Chordata; class Actinopteri; order Salmoniformes; family Salmonidae; genus Coregonus; species Coregonus clupeaformis. The sequence goes on from NC_059215.1 coordinate 27,149,283, forward strand.
ACCTGTAGATATGATCTCCTACATTACCACTAATATTACTATACTCACCCCACCTGTAGATATGATCTCCTACATTACCACTAATATTACTATACTCACCCCACCTGTAGATATGATCTCCTACATTACCACTAATATTACTATACTCACCCCACCTGTAGATATGATCTCCTACATTACCACTAATATTACTATACTCACCCCACCTGTAGATATGATCTCCTACATTACCACTAATATTACTATACTCACCCCACCTGTAGATATGATCTCCTACATTACCACTAATATTACTATACTCACCCCACCTGTAGATATGATCTCCTACATTACCACTAATATTACTATACTCACCCCACCTGTAGATATGATCTCCTACATTACCACTAATATTACTATACTCACCCCACCTGTAGATATGATCTCCTACATTACCACTAATATTACTATACTCACCCCACCTGTAGATATGATCTCCTACATTACCACTAATATTACTATACTCACCCCACCTGTAGATATGATCTCCTACATTACCACTAATATTACTATACTCACCCCACCTGTAGATATGATCTCCTACATTACCACTAATATTACTATACTCACCCCACCTGTAGATATGATCTCCTACATTACCACTAATATTACTATACTCACCCCACCTGTAGATATGATCTCCTACATTACCAGTAATATTACTATACTCACCCCACCTGTAGATATGATCTACTACATTACCACTAATATTACTATACTCACCCCACCTGTAGATATGATCTCCTACATTACCACTAATATTACTATACTCACCCCACCTGTAGATATGATCTCCTACATTACCACTAATATTACTATACTCACCCCACCTGTAGATATGATCTCCTACATTACCACTAATATTACTATACTCACCCCACCTGTAGATATGATCTCCTACATTACCACTAATATTACTATACTCACCCCACCTGTAGATATGATCTCCTACATTACCACTAATATTACTATACTCACCCCACCTGTAGATATGATCTCCTACATTACCACTAATATTACTATACTCACCCCACCTGTAGATATGATCTCCTACATTACCACTAATATTACTATACTCACCCCACCTGTAGATATGATCTCCTACATTACCACTAATATTACTATACTCACCCCACCTGTAGATATGATCTCCTACATTACCACTAATATTACTATACTCACCCCACCTGTAGATATGATCTCCTACATTACCACTAATATTACTATACTCACCCCACCTGTAGATATGATCTCCTACATTACCACTAATATTACTATACTCACCCCACCTGTAGATATGATCTACTACATTACCACTAATATTACTATACTCACCCCACCTGTAGATATGATCTCCTACATTACCACTAATATTACTATACTCACCCCACCTGTAGATATGATCTCCTACATTACCACTAATATTACTATACTCACCCCACCTGTAGATATGATCTCCTACATTACCACTAATATTACTATACTCACCCCACCTGTAGATATGATCTACTACATTACCACTAATATTACTATACTCACCCCACCTGTAGATATGATCTACTACATTACCACTAATATTACTATACTCACCCCACCTGTAGATATGATCTACTACATTACCACTAATATTACTATACTCACCCCACCTGTAGATATGATCTCCTACATTACCACTAATATTACTATACTCACCCCACCTGTAGATATGATCTCCTACATTACCACTAATATTACTATACTCACCCCACCTGTAGATATGATCTCCTACATTACCACTAATATTACTATACTCACCCCACCTGTAGATATGATCTCCTACATTACCACTAATATTACTATACTCACCCCACCTGTAGATATGATCTCCTACATTACCACTAATATTACTATACTCACCCACCTGTAGATATGATCTACTACATTACCACTAATATTACTATACTCACCCCACCTGTAGATATGATCTACTACATTACCACTAATATTACTATACTCACCCCACCTGTAGATATGATCTCCTACATTACCACTAATATTACTATACTCACCCCACCTGTAGATATGATCTCCTACATTACCACTAATATTACTATACTCACCCCACCTGTAGATATGATCTACTACATTACCACTAATATTACTATACTCACCCCACCTGTAGATATGATCTCCTACATTACCACTAATATTACTATACTCACCCCACCTGTAGATATGATCTCCTACATTACCACTAATATTACTATACTCACCCCACCTGTAGATATGATCTCCTACATTACCACTAATATTACTATACTCACCCCCACCTGTAGATATGATCTCCTACATTACCACTAATATTACTATACTCACCCCACCTGTAGATATGATCTCCTACATTACCACTAATATTACTATACTCACCCCACCTGTAGATATGATCTCCTACATTACCACTAATATTACTATACTCACCCCACCTGTAGATATGATCTCCTACATTACCACTAATATTACTATACTCACCCCACCTGTAGATATGATCTCCTACATTACCACTAATATTACTATACTCACCCCACCTGTAGATATGATCTCCTACATTACCACTAATATTACTATACTCACCCCACCTGTAGATATGATCTCCTACATTACCACTAATATTACTATACTCACCCCACCTGTAGATATGATCTCCTACATTACCACTAATATTACTATACTCACCCCACCTGTAGATATGATCTCCTACATTACCACTAATATTACTATACTCACCCCACCTGTAGATATGATCTCCTACATTACCACTAATATTACTATACTCACCCCACCTGTAGATATGATCTCCTACATTACCACTAATATTACTATACTCACCCCACCTGTAGATATGATCTCCTACATTACCACTAATATTACTATACTCACCCCACCTGTAGATATGATCTACTACATTACCACTAATATTACTATACTCACCCCACCTGTAGATATGATCTCCTACATTACCACTAATATTACTATACTCACCCCACCTGTAGATATGATCTCCTACATTACCACTAATATTACTATACTCACCCCACCTGTAGATATGATCTCCTACATTACCACTAATATTACTATACTCACCCCACCTGTAGATATGATCTCCTACATTACCACTAATATTACTATACTCACCCCACCTGTAGATATGATCTCCTACATTACCACTAATATTACTATACTCACCCCACCTGTAGATATGATCTCCTACATTACCACTAATATTACTATACTCACCCCACCTGTAGATATGATCTCCTACATTACCACTAATATTACTATACTCACCCCACCTGTAGATATGATCTCCTACATTACCACTAATATTACTATACTCACCCCACCTGTAGATATGATCTCCTACATTACCACTAATATTACTATACTCACCCCACCTGTAGATATGATCTCCTACATTACCACTAATATTACTATACTCACCCCACCTGTAGATATGATCTCCTACATTACCACTAATATTACTATACTCACCCCACCTGTAGATATGATCTACTACATTACCACTAATATTACTATACTCACCCCACCTGTAGATATGATCTACTACATTACCACTAATATTACTATACTCACCCCACCTGTAGATATGATCTCCTACATTACCACTAATATTACTATACTCACCCCACCTGTAGATATGATCTCCTACATTACCACTAATATTACTATACTCACCCCACCTGTAGATATGATCTACTACATTACCACTAATATTACTATACTCACCCCACCTGTAGATATGATCTCCTACATTACCACTAATATTACTATACTCACCCCACCTGTAGATATGATCTCCTACATTACCACTAATATTACTATACTCACCCCACCTGTAGATATGATCTCCTACATTACCACTAATATTACTATACTCACCCCACCTGTAGATATGATCTCCTACATTACCACTAATATTACTATACTCACCCCACCTGTAGATATGATCTCCTACATTACCACTAATATTACTATACTCACCCCACCTGTAGATATGATCTCCTACATTACCACTAATATTACTATACTCACCCCACCTGTAGATATGATCTACTACATTACCACTAATATTACTATACTCACCCCACCTGTAGATATGATCTCCTACATTACCACTAATATTACTATACTCACCCCACCTGTAGATATGATCTCCTACATTACCACTAATATTACTATACTCACCCCACCTGTAGATATGATCTCCTACATTACCACTAATATTACTATACTCACCCCACCTGTAGATATGATCTCCTACATTACCACTAATATTACTATACTCACCCCACCTGTAGATATGATCTCCTACATTACCACTAATATTACTATACTCACCCCACCTGTAGATATGATCTCCTACATTACCACTAATATTACTATACTCACCCCACCTGTAGATATGATCTCCTACATTACCACTAATATTACTATACTCACCCCACCTGTAGATATGATCTCCTACATTACCACTAATATTACTATACTCACCCCACCTGTAGATATGATCTCCTACATTACCACTAATATTACTATACTCACCCCACCTGTAGATATGATCTCCTACATTACCACTAATATTACTATACTCACCCCACCTGTAGATATGATCTACTACATTACCACTAATATTACTATACTCACCCCACCTGTAGATATGATCTCCTACATTACCACTAATATTACTATACTCACCCCACCTGTAGATATGATCTCCTACATTACCACTAATATTACTATACTCACCCCACCTGTAGATATGATCTCCTACATTACCACTAATATTACTATACTCACCCCACCTGTAGATATGATCTCCTACATTACCACTAATATTACTATACTCACCCCACCTGTAGATATGATCTCCTACATTACCACTAATATTACTATACTCACCCCACCTGTAGATATGATCTCCTACATTACCACTAATATTACTATACTCACCCCACCTGTAGATATGATCTCCTACATTACCACTAATATTACTATACTCACCCCACCTGTAGATATGATCTCCTACATTACCACTAATATTACTATACTCACCCCACCTGTAGATATGATCTCCTACATTACCACTAATATTACTATACTCACCCCACCTGTAGATATGATCTCCTACATTACCACTAATATTACTATACTCACCCCACCTGTAGATATGATCTCCTACATTACCACTAATATTACTATACTCACCCCACCTGTAGATATGATCTCCTACATTACCACTAATATTACTATACTCACCCCACCTGTAGATATGATCTCCTACATTACCACTAATATTACTATACTCACCCCACCTGTAGATATGATCTCCTACATTACCACTAATATTACTATACTCACCCCACCTGTAGATATGATCTCCTACATTACCACTAATATTACTATACTCACCCCACCTGTAGATATGATCTCCTACATTACCACTAATATTACTATACTCACCCCACCTGTAGATATGATCTCCTACATTACCACTAATATTACTATACTCACCCCACCTGTAGATATGATCTCCTACATTACCACTAATATTACTATACTCACCCCACCTGTAGATATGATCTCCTACATTACCACTAATATTACTATACTCACCCCACCTGTAGATATGATCTCCTACATTACCACTAATATTACTATACTCACCCCACCTGTAGATATGATCTCCTACATTACCACTAATATTACTATACTCACCCCACCTGTAGATATGATCTCCTACATTACCACTAATATTACTATACTCACCCCACCTGTAGATATGATCTCCTACATTACCACTAATATTACTATACTCACCCCACCTGTAGATATGATCTCCTACATTACCACTAATATTACTATACTCACCCCCACCTGTAGATATGATCTCCTACATTACCACTAATATTACTATACTCACCCCACCTGTAGATATGATCTACTACATTACCACTAATATTACTATACTCACCCCACCTGTAGATATGATCTCCTACATTACCACTAATATTACTATACTCACCCCCACCTGTAGATATGATCTCCTACATTACCACTAATATTACTATACTCACCCCACCTGTAGATATGATCTCCTACATTACCACTAATATTACTATACTCACCCCACCTGTAGATATGATCTACTACATTACCACTAATATTACTATACTCACCCCACCTGTAGATATGATCTCCTACATTACCACTAATATTACTATACTCACCCCACCTGTAGATATGATCTCCTACATTACCACTAATATTACTATACTCACCCCACCTGTAGATATGATCTCCTACATTACCACTAATATTACTATACTCACCCCACCTGTAGATATGATCTACTACATTACCACTAATATTACTATACTCACCCCACCTGTAGATATGATCTCCTACATTACCACTAATATTACTATACTCACCCCACCTGTAGATATGATCTCCTACATTACCACTAATATTACTATACTCACCCCACCTGTAGATATGATCTCCTACATTACCACTAATATTACTATACTCACCCCACCTGTAGATATGATCTCCTACATTACCACTAATATTACTATACTCACCCCCACCTGTAGATATGATCTACTACATTACCACTAATATTACTATACTCACCCCACCTGTAGATATGATCTACTACATTACCACTAATATTACTATACTCACCCCACCTGTAGATATGATCTCCTACATTACCACTAATATTACTATACTCACCCCACCTGTAGATATGATCTCCTACATTACCACTAATATTACTATACTCACCCCACCTGTAGATATGATCTCCTACATTACCACTAATATTACTATACTCACCCCACCTGTAGATATGATCTCCTACATTACCACTAATATTACTATACTCACCCCACCTGTAGATATGATCTACTACATTACCACTAATATTACTATACTCACCCCACCTGTAGATATGATCTCCTACATTACCACTAATATTACTATACTCACCCCACCTGTAGATATGATCTCCTACATTACCACTAATATTACTATACTCACCCCACCTGTAGATATGATCTCCTACATTACCACTAATATTACTATACTCACCCCACCTGTAGATATGATCTCCTACATTACCACTAATATTACTATACTCACCCCCACCTGTAGATATGATCTCCTACATTACCACTAATATTACTATACTCACCCCACCTGTAGATATGATCTCCTACATTACCACTAATATTACTATACTCACCCCACCTGTAGATATGATCTCCTACATTACCACTAATATTACTATACTCACCCCACCTGTAGATATGATCTCCTACATTACCACTAATATTACTATACTCACCCCACCTGTAGATATGATCTCCTACATTACCACTAATATTACTATACTCACCCCACCTGTAGATATGATCTCCTACATTACCACTAATATTACTATACTCACCCCACCTGTAGATATGATCTCCTACATTACCACTAATATTACTATACTCACCCCACCTGTAGATATGATCTACTACATTACCACTAATATTACTATACTCACCCCACCTGTAGATATGATCTCCTACATTACCACTAATATTACTATACTCACCCCACCTGTAGATATGATCTCCTACATTACCACTAATATTACTATACTCACCCCACCTGTAGATATGATCTCCTACATTACCACTAATATTACTATACTCACCCCACCTGTAGATATGATCTCCTACATTACCACTAATATTACTATACTCACCCCACCTGTAGATATGATCTCCTACATTACCACTAATATTACTATACTCACCCCACCTGTAGATATGATCTCCTACATTACCACTAATATTACTATACTCACCCCACCTGTAGATATGATCTCCTACATTACCACTAATATTACTATACTCACCCCACCTGTAGATATGATCTCCTACATTACCACTAATATTACTATACTCACCCCACCTGTAGATATGATCTCCTACATTACCACTAATATTACTATACTCACCCCACCTGTAGATATGATCTCCTACATTACCACTAATATTACTATACTCACCCCACCTGTAGATATGATCTCCTACATTACCACTAATATTACTATACTCACCCCACCTGTAGATATGATCTCCTACATTACCACTAATATTACTATACTCACCCCACCTGTAGATATGATCTCCTACATTACCACTAATATTACTATACTCACCCCACCTGTAGATATGATCTCCTACATTACCACTAATATTACTATACTCACCCCACCTGTAGATATGATCTCCTACATTACCACTAATATTACTATACTCACCCCACCTGTAGATATGATCTCCTACATTACCACTAATATTACTATACTCACCCCACCTGTAGATATGATCTCCTACATTACCACTAATATTACTATACTCACCCCACCTGTAGATATGATCTCCTACATTACCACTAATATTACTATACTCACCCCACCTGTAGATATGATCTCCTACATTACCACTAATATTACTATACTCACCCCACCTGTAGATATGATCTCCTACATTACCACTAATATTACTATACTCACCCCACCTGTAGATATGATCTCCTACATTACCACTAATATTACTATACTCACCCCACCTGTAGATATGATCTCCTACATTACCACTAATATTACTATACTCACCCCACCTGTAGATATGATCTCCTACATTACCACTAATATTACTATACTCACCCCACCTGTAGATATGATCTCCTACATTACCACTAATATTACTATACTCACCCCACCTGTAGATATGATCTCCTACATTACCACTAATATTACTATACTCACCCCACCTGTAGATATGATCTACTACATTACCACTAATATTACTATACTCACCCCACCTGTAGATATGATCTCCTACATTACCACTAATATTACTATACTCACCCCACCTGTAGATATGATCTCCTACATTACCACTAATATTACTATACTCACCCCACCTGTAGATATGATCTCCTACATTACCACTAATATTACTATACTCACCCCACCTGTAGATATGATCTACTACATTACCACTAATATTACTATACTCACCCCACCTGTAGATATGATCTACTACATTACCACTAATATTACTATACTCACCCCACCTGTAGATATGATCTACTACATTACCACTAATATTACTATACTCACCCCACCTGTAGATATGATCTCCTACATTACCACTAATATTACTATACTCACCCCACCTGTAGATATGATCTCCTACATTACCACTAATATTACTATACTCACCCCACCTGTAGATATGATCTCCTACATTACCACTAATATTACTATACTCACCCCACCTGTAGATATGATCTCCTACATTACCACTAATATTACTATACTCACCCCACCTGTAGATATGATCTCCTACATTACCACTAATATTACTATACTCACCCCACCTGTAGATATGATCTACTACATTACCACTAATATTACTATACTCACCCCACCTGTAGATATGATCTACTACATTACCACTAATATTACTATACTCACCCCACCTGTAGATATGATCTCCTACATTACCACTAATATTACTATACTCACCCCACCTGTAGATATGATCTCCTACATTACCACTAATATTACTATACTCACCCCACCTGTAGATATGATCTCCTACATTACCACTAATATTACTATACTCGCCCCACCTGTAGATATGATCTACTACATTACCACTAATATTACTATACTCGCCCCACCTGTAGATATGATCTACTACATTACCACTAATATTACTATACTCACCCCACCTGTAGATATGATCTCCTACATTACCACTAATATTACTATACTCACCCCACCTGTAGATATGATCTCCTACATTACCACTAATATTACTATACTCACCCCACCTGTAGATATGATCTCCTACATTACCACTAATATTACTGTACTCACCCCACCTGTAGATATGATCTCCTACATTACCACTAATATTACTATACTCACCCCACCTGTAGATATGATCTCCTACATTACCACTAATATTACTATACTCACCCCACCTGTAGATATGATCTCCTACATTACCACTAATATTACTATACTCACCCCACCTGTAGATATGATCTACTACATTACCACTAATATTACTATACTCACCCCACCTGTAGATATGATCTCCTACATTACCACTAATATTACTATACTCACCCCACCTGTAGATATGATCTCCTACATTACCACTAATATTACTATACTCACCCCACCTGTAGATATGATCTCCTACATTACCACTAATATTACTATACTCACCCCACCTGTAGATATGATCTCCTACATTACCACTAATATTACTATACTCACCCCACCTGTAGATATGATCTCCTACATTACCACTAGTCGTTCACACCCTCTTAAGCCTCATCCATCTCTTTAAGGATTCACATGTGAGGCCATGTGCTAAACAGAGTGAGTAAGGTAGTGTAGTAAACAACCAAAGATTTCAAGACTAAAAATTGTGAAAGTAGTAGCAAAAAGTAGCAGTAAAAATACACTTCATCTAGTCCTTGACCTATATCCTAATCTGACTTTGGTGCAGGTCATGTTGTTCTTCACATTACCGTCTCTGGTAAACACACACTATATCAAATATAAGCAACGTTTATTGGTTACTTGCATATTTGCATTGCAGCAATATATCAAAAACAGAAAAAGTCCAGATCAAATATTTTATAAATATTTTATAATTACAGTTTTTTCCAACTGCTTACACACGTTTTCAAAACGATGTCTCCTTTTTTCAAAACTCTACACACAATTCCCAAAACTGCACACACAAAATGCAAAATGCCTCACATCTCCTTCAAAATGTAACACTGCATTCATAATGCCATAAACACATGTCAGAATGAAGCATTTGCATCAAATGGCAAACACTTCTTTCATAATAGTACATTTTTGGATATACCATGTAAACACGGTTGTTCTAAATCTAAAGCTCTTTGGTCTTTCATAGGCTTATATATACATTTCAATACAATGTTCTACAGTGAAAGTAATCTGCTGAGAGGGGTAACAAGTACACTGTAAACACCAATGCAATGTAGAAACAGAAAATATTTATTAGGCCAAACATTACTGTTGTATACAGTAGCATACAACAAAACCATAAACATATGTAAACCAAAAGTATATTCTTTAGAATACAGTAAAGAACACAATTGTGTGTGGGGGTCCCGGGGGCAGTCCAGGAATTGGTAGGGGGGCAGTCACCAGTGCTAAGCTACGCTTCATCTCTTCTCCGGGCTGGGTCTGGCCACAATACTTCGTCCACATCACAAGATACGTTTTCTCTTGCCAAACATCGAGGGAAGTATCTCCTAGCATGGCGTATCCAACCTTGGACAGAGGCAACCTCTATGTCCCCACATGCGTCCTCCATTGCCTGGAGAAGCGGCATGCGGGCATAGGGTTGGCGATCATACACTTTCCAGCGCCAGGCTGAGAAGAATTCCTCTATGGGATTTAGAAAAGGTGAATATGGGGGTAGGTACAAAACTACAAATTGTGGATGGGTGGCAAACCAGTTTTGGACCAGAACAGCCCGGTGAAAACTAACATTGTCCCATATAACCACAAATCTAGCAGGCTCCTGATCTGGATCAGGGACAAGCATTGTGTAAATTGCATCCAGAAAAGTGAGGATATGGCCGGTGTTGTACGGACCCAGTGTGGCATTGTGATGGAGGACCCCGTTTTGAGTGATGGCAGCACACATAGTTATATTACCCCCACGCTGTCCAGGGACATTGGTAATTGCCCTCTGTCCTGTTACATTTATTCCGCGGCGCCTGGTTTTGGTGAGGTTAAAGCCAACCTCATCCACATAAATAAATGTACATGGGCATCCATCTCCAATACTCTCTGTAACAGACAAAAGGATATACAGATGAGTAAATATGGTATGTCTGAAGTACTGGAAGTAGTGTTGCATACATACCTCTACAAAGTCATGTCACAGATTCTTGACTCTGTCAGAGTTTCTCTCAAATGGCACCTTGTAAAGTTGTTTCATCGTCACTTGGTGCCATTGGAGGATGCGTTGTATGGTCGACAGGCTTACAGCATTGATGTTGTTAAATATGGTGTCATTATTCAAGATATGCTCTCTTATCTCTCAAATCCTAATTGCATTGTTGGCCAAAACCATATTTATAATTGCAGTCTCTTGTACATCTGTAAACAAACGTCCTCGTCCTCCATGATGTCTTTGCCTTTCCACTCTGTACAGAATTCAAACATAGTATGTGTTCAGCATAGGAACTGTAAACAATGTACACAAAAATGTAGTACAGCATGATAACCAACCTCATTCATTCAATGCAGTGCAGTAAATGGATGGCTTAGAGTTACAAATGTTTATGCAATACTATGCAGTCATACGTATTTTACAGTACATTACTCTAATGCTAAAATAGTCATTAGATAGTTGCATACCTGTTCTCATTTCTGAAGGTTCGAATTATGGACGCCACTGTAAATCGACTCAAGTTGGGCTGGACTCTCAGTCCAGCCTCTCTCATGGTCAAACCGTGGTTGATCACATGATCAACAAGTGTTGCCCTAATCTCATCAGAGATGGCTCTCCTTCCTTCTCTTCTTTGCCCTCGTCCTCTTCCTCCTCCTCCTCCTCCTCCTCCTCCTCCTCCTCCTCCTCCAACTCTTCATCTTTGAATTTGTCCTCGTTGTTGTCCCCTGCCTCTCCCTCCTACTCCTCTTGCTCTCTGTCCATTGTTGGCATCCATTGTTCAAAACAGTCCTATACTACAGTAAAGCAGTGATTGGTTAGTGATCAGTAAAGCAATTAGTGTTTGAACATTCGAGGAGAGTGTGTTTGACCTGGTGAATAAGTGTAGCATTTTGATTGGTTGTGTTTGGAAAAGGAAAGCAAGTCACTTCCTGTTAGATTTTTGTGTTTTAGGTAGAGAATTGTGTGTAGTGTTTTGAAAAAAGTGTTTTATGCAATTGACAACTGAGTCAAAGGCTGAGAAATAGCTTATGGTTTTGGAGATTTGGTGTGTAGTTTTGCACTTTGAGTGAGAGGTTTCAAAAATCGTGTGACATGAAAAGATTTTGTGTGTAAGCAGTTGGAAAAAACTGTAAATATGGTGTCATTATTCAAGATATGTTCTCTTATCTCTCAAATCCTAATTGCATTGTTGGCCAAAACCATATTTATAATTGCAGTCTCCTGTACATCTGTAAACAAGCTTCCTCGTCCTCCATGATGTCTTTGCCTTTCCACTCTGTACAAAATTCAAACACAGTATGTGTTCAGCATAGGAACTGTAAACAATGTACACAAAAATGTAGTACAGCATGATAACCAACCTCATTCATTCAATGCAGTGCAGTAAATGGATGGCTTAGAGTTACAAATGTTTATGCAATACTATGCAGTCATACGTATTTTACAGTACATTACTTTAATGCTAAAATAGTCATTAGATAGTTGCATACCTGTTCTCATTTCTGAAGGTTCGAATTATGGACGCCACTGTAAATCGACTCAAGTTGGGCTGGACTCTCAGTCCAGCCTCTCTCATGGTCAAACCGTGGTTGATCACATGATCAACAAGTGTTGCCCTAATCTCATCAGAGATGGCTCTCCTTCCTTCTCTTCTTTGCCCTCGTCCTCTTCTTCCTCTTCCTCTTCCTCTTCCTCTTCCTCTTCCTCCTCCTCTTCCTCATCCTCTTCCAACTATTCGTCTTTGAATTTGTCCTCGTTGTTGTCCCCTGCCTCTCCCTCCTACTCCTCTTGCTCTCTGTCCATTGTTGGCATCCATTGTTCAAAACAGTCCTATACTACAGTAAAGCAGTGATTGGTTAGTGATCAGTTAAGCAATTAGTGTTTGAACATGTGAGGAGAGTGTGTTTGACCTGGTGAATAAGTGTAGCATTTTGATTGGTTGTGTTTGGAAAAGGAAAGCAAGTCACTTCCTGTTAGATTTTTGTGTTTTAGGTAGAGAATTGTGTGTAGTGTTTTGAAAAAAGTGTTTTATGCAATTGACAACTGAGTCAAAGGCTGAGAAATAGCTTATGGTTTTGGAGATTTTGTGTGTAGTTTTGCACTTTGAGTGAGAGGTTTCAAAAATCGTGTGACATGAAAAGATTTTGTGTGTAAGCAGTCGGAAAAAACTGTAATAGATTGCCATAATCACCCCCAGACACACACACACATCTGGCTAATTTGTTGGGTCATGTAATCATCTGGCGGAGTGGAGTCTTTTGGTTAGACATGTAGCTAGCTAGCTAGCTATCTATAACAATTAACCATAATCCCAACCCACACGGTACAAATGGATTGTCATAGCTGGCAATTGAAGTAGAGACGTGTAACATGCACCTAGCTTCCTGTAACTGTTTTTTTTATGCATTTATGCTGGTCTAAACAGTTTTTTTTTTTTCAGCAGGGTTCTTTTACCACTTAATCTTTCCCATTCATTACTTTTCTGGCCCTCCCTTCTCTTTATTTTAAACTCTCCATTTCGCAGCTTTTCTCTTATTGAATGAATAATTGTCATTTTTGCCTCCATGGATCGACGTTAACTCTTTCCGCACTAATGCCAGATAGACTAAAATAATGAAAGAAAAAACCTCAGTGTAGTTTATAGATATAAATTGTACAAAAATTATACATTTATGGATTTAAGCTGTTGTTTTCTCTTTATTCAACCCGCCCCCCCACACACCCACCCTCCCTTCATCCACACAATATTTAATGAACCTAAACCCGCTACCCCACGGATATAACCTTTGGGGCTGTGGGTCAACCCGCGCATCACTAGTGTGTGTGTGTGTGCGTATGCTCTTTGTGTGTGTGTGTGTGTGTGTGTGTGTGTGTGTGTGTGTGTGTGTGTGTGTGTGTGTGTGTGTGTGTGTGTATGTGTATGTGTATGTGTATGTGTGTATGTGTATCTGTATGTGTATGTGTGTGTGTGTGTGCGTATGCTCTTTGTGTGTGTGTGTGTGTGTGTGTGTGTGTATGTGTATGTGTATGTGTGTATGTGTATCTGTATGTGTGTGTGTGTGTGTGTGTGTGTGCGTATGCTCTTTGTGTGTGTGTGTGTGTGTGTGTGTGTGTGCGTATGCTCTTTGTGTGTGTGTGTGTGTGTGTGTGTGTGTGTGTGTGTGTGTGTGTGTGTGTGTGTGTGTGTGTGTGTGTGTGTGTGTGTGTGTGTGTGTGTCTGTGTGTGTGTATGCTCTTTGTGTGTGTATCCACTGTAGTCTCTAGTATTACTCAGCCAGCCTGAATCCAACAGACTGCGTTAGCTAATTGCCATGCAGATAGATTTAGAACAGAAACTCTAAATGGCACACTATTCACTGTATAGTGCGCTACTTTTTACCAGAGCCCACGAGGAAGCATCCCTCTCACAGCATTGCAGACTACCGCAGGTTATGTAATGATTTATTTTAGCTGCTGCACCGACACTCTGAAAGACCAAAATACACACAGTTTAAGACAGGTTCTACAGCACAGGATGTATCTGAACAATAACTAGGGCCAAGAGTGATGTCTGATAACCCCCCAGAGAAGTGATAACTAGCCTACGCCCCAGATGTCTGATAACCCCCCAGAGAAGTGATAACTAGCCTACGCCCCAGATGTCTGATAACCCCCCAGAGAAGTGATAACTAGCCTACGCCCCAGATGTCTGATAACCCCCCAGAGAAGTGATAACTAGCCTACGTCCCAGATGTCTGATAACCCCCAGAGAAGTGATAACTAGCCTACGTCCCAGATTCCACTTTTGACATCATAGGTAACTGTGCGTAGGCCAGTGACCAAAAATCTCAATTTAATCCATTTGGAATTCAGGCTGTAACAACAACAAAATGTGGGGGGAAAAAATCAAGGGGTGTGAATACTTTCTGAAGGTTGTTATGTCTTTGTTATGATCATACAAATATAATTACCCTTCTATTGAAATGGTTATGACACCATTATGCAGACCTTATATTTGACTAGCGCCCTGAGTTTTTCCTGGAAAGACTCCTGGACCTAGGTATTACTCTGCCATTACTCTGGGTTATCAGAAAACACTCGGATGAAAAAGAGTGAAAAGAAAAGGCAAGACTCTTGTCTGAAAATAAAAAAATGAGATTTTTTTGGCACTGCCACAGTTACCTATGATGTCAAAGTAGAATTATGTAAAAAAAGAAAAGAAAAGAAATAAATAATAATAATCTTCACCCACAAAGACAAGGGAGGGTTTCCAAAGCCTCGCAAAGAAGGGCACCTATTGGTAGATGGGTAACAATTAAAAAAAGCAGACATTGAATATCCCTTTGAGCGTGGTGAAGTTATTAATTACACTTTGGATGGTGTATCAATACACCCAGTTACAACAAAGATACAGGCGTCCTTCCTAACTCAGTTGCCGGAGAGGAAGGAAACCACTCAGGGATTTATTTCACCATGAGGCCAATGGTGACTTTAAAACAGTTTAATGGCTGTGATAGGAGAACACTGAGGTTTGATCAACAACATTGTATTTACTCATAATACTAACCTAAATGACAGAGTGAAACGAAGGAAGCCTGTACAGAATAAAAATATTCCAAAACATGCATCCTGTTTGCAACAAGGCACTAAAGTAATACTGCAACAAATGTTGCAAAGCAATTAACTTTTTGTCCTGAATGCAAAGTGTTATGTTTGGGGCAAATCCAATACAACACATTACTGAGTACCCTTTCAAGCATAGTGGTGGCTGCATCATGTTATGGGTATGCTTGTGGGGGGGGGGTTTCAGGATAAAAATGGAACGGAATGGAGCTAAGCACAGGCAAAATCCTAGAAGAAAACCTGGTTCAGTCTGCTTTCCACCAGTCACTGGGAAATTCGCCTTTCAGCAGGACAATAATCTAAAACACACACAAGGCCAAATCTACACTGGAGTTGCTTACCAAGAAGACAGTGAATGTTCCTGAGAGGCCGAGTTACAGTTTTGACTTAAATCTACTTGAAAATCTATGGCAAGACCTGAAAATGGTTGTCTTGCAATGATGAACAACCAATTTTGCAAAATAATAATGGGCAAATATTGTACAATCCAGCTGTGCAAAGCTCTTAGAGACGTACCCAGAAAGACTCACAGCTGTAATCGCTGCCAAAGGTGCTTCTACAAAGTATTGACTCAGGGGTGTGAATACTTATGTAAATTACATATTTCTATATTTCATTTTCAATAAATAAATAAATAAATAAAATAAAATAAAAAAGGTTTTCACTTTGTCTTTATGGGGTATTGTGTGTATATTGGTGAGAAAAAAAACATATATTTAATAAATTTTTAATTCAGGCTGTAACACAACAAAATGTGGAATAAGTCAAGGGGTGTGAAGACTTTCTGAAGGGGCTGTTATGACACTATTAAGTAGCCAAGTCCTTATGGCAGATGGGTCATAACAGGCCTTTATACTGAGATGGTCTGACAGATGGAGAGCGCGAGAGAGGGGGAGAAAGAGAGAGGAGGAGAGAGAAAGAGGTAGAGAGTAAGAGACAGATGGAGAGAGCGAGAGAGGGGGAGAAAGAGAGAGGAGGAGAGAGAAAGAGGTAGAGAGTAAGAGGGGGAGGGGGAGGGGGAGGAGGAGAAGGGGGAGAAGGAGGATGGATAAGAGGAGGAGAGAGGAAACTAATGGATTGTAAAGTCATGGAGAATGCCAAGAGTGTGTAAAGCTGTAATCAAGACAAAAGGGTGGCTATTTGAAGAATCTCAAATATAAAATAGTTTGATTTGTTTAACACTTTTTTTTGCTTACTACATGATTCCATATGTGTTATTTCATAGTTTTGATGTCTTCACAATTATTCTACAATGTAAAAATAAAGAAAAACCCTTGAATGAGTAGGTTTGTCCAAACTTTTGACTGTTACTGTATATATATAGAGAGAGAGAGCGGGGGAGAAAGGCTGGTGAGCACCTCGGTAGGGGGTTCTTGGTGCAATGCAGACGGCATTGCCATGGAAACGGATGGCGAAAACTCTCAGACGAGGCGGGGGATTAGAGAGGAAGGAAGAGATCACCTGCCCTTTCCCCTTCTTCTCTCACTCTCTCTGTGTGGATCTCAAGTTGAAACATGGTGGGCCTAAGTACTAGTAGAAGTAGTTTCAAGTACGCCTACTTCCAATTTCAAACATTGATCAATAGCATTATTTTGTGATTGAGTTATTGGTTGGTTGGTTGGTTGGTCAGTTGATTGATTGGTTGATTGATTGGCTGATTGGTTGTCTAATTGATCATTACAGCGAGCGGCCAGACTGGATGTTATCTGGTTATGGTTCCATGTTGTCTCAGGTGACCAGACTGGATGTTATCTGGTTATGGCTCCCTGCTGTCTCAGGTGACCAGACTGGATGTTGTCTGGTTATGGTTCCCTGCTGTCTCAGGTGACCAGACTGGATGTTATCTGGTTATGGTTCCCTGCTGTCTCAAGGGTTGTCATGGCAGCGGGGGGCTTGGAGGTTTTCTGAGCTTGTTGCTTGGGAGAGATATTCCTGACTACAGGCTTAAAATAGATATGCAGCAGTGATCATCCACTACTGTCTCCTTTCCTTTCCTTTCCTTTCCTCTCTCTCTCTCTCTCTCTCTCTCTCTCTCTCTCTCTCTCTCTCTCTCTCTCTCTCGTCTCTCTCTCTCTCTCTCTGTCTCTCTCTCTCTCTCTCTCTCTCTCTCTCTCTCTCTCTCTCTCTCTCTCTCTCTCTCTCTCTGTCTCTGTCTCTCTCTCTCTCTCTCTCTGTCTCTCTCTCTGCTCTCTCTCTGTTCTCTCTGTGTCTCTGCTCTCTGTCTCTTCTCTCTCTGTCTCTCTCTCTGTCTCTCTCTCTGTCCCCTCTGTCTCTCTCTGTCTCTCTCTCTGTCTCTCTCTCTCTCTCTCTCTCTCTCTCTCTCTCTCTCTCTCTCTCTCTCTCTCTCTCTCTCTGTGTCTCTCTCTGTGTCTATCTCTGTCTCTCTCTCTCTCTCTGTCTCTCTCTGTCTCTCTCACTCACTCTCTGTCTGTCTGTCTGTCTGTCTGTCTGTCTGTCTCTCTCTCTGTCTCCTCCCCCTTCTCTCTCATCATTGGCTGTTGTTAGGGGCTGGTATCTGCTCATCACCATGGTGATGATGATGATGATGGCCTGGGTGTTGCTGGTTGTCATGGTGTTAATAATGGGCTGGGTTGTGATCTTAGACCAGAGTCACTAGTGATGCAACACTGATATAACAGACCTAGAACCTGTAGAATCACAAGTGGAGCTGTTGGAGGCTGTAACAGAAAACCTACAGCATTTGCAGTAGGCCTACATCACAATATTACTACCCTATCAACGTTGCATCTTTAATAACGTACGATGAACAAAAAATACCCAAAATACAAAAAAATAAGAAATTAAGAAATATCAGAACGAGAATATAAATATATATGTACACTGAGTGACAAAACATTAAGGACACCTGCTCTTTCCATGACATGGACTGACCAGGTGAATCCAGGTGAAAGCTATGATCCCTTATTGATGTCACTTGTTAAATCCACTTAAATCCGTGTAAATGAAGGGGAGGAGACAGGTTAAAGACAGATTTTTAAAGCCTTGATACAATTGAGACATGGATTGTGTACGTGTGCCCATTCAGGGGGTGAATGGGCAAGACAAAATAATATGCCATTTAGCAGATAAATAATATAATACAAAATATTTAAGTGCCTTTGGTAATAGGTGTTTTGTAAACTCAGTGTATGTGACTACATTCGCTAATCGAGTCTGTTGTTCCAAGAGTGCCTTTTATAAAAGTACAGACTCTGAGCTTCAAAATGGTACAGTTGGAGGAAACATGGGAAAGTTATGCTTATTCGAAAATGTGATAAAATGTGATACGTTTTCAGACTTGCTCAAGAGCTCTTATAATAATAATATGCCATTTAGTAGACGCTTTTATCCAAAGCGACTTACAGTCATGCGTGCATACATTTATTTTGTGTATGGGTGGTCCCGGGGATCGAACCCACTACCCTGGCGTTACAAGCGCCGTGCTCTACCAGCTGAGCTACAGAGGACCTCTTGTTTGAGTACGCCCATTCAGCATCGTTCACACCCTCTTAAGCCTTAGCCCCACCCATTACCTTTAAGTATTCACGTGAGGCCATGTGCTAAACTGTGTGAGTCAGTGTAGTAAACTAGTGGTGAAAGTAGTAACCTACAATAAGGAAAATCACCAGGTAAAACTACACTTGATCTACTCCTTATCCTAACATGTTGTTCTTCACATTGTCTCTGGTAAACAAACGATATAAAAAAAATCTAATCAAACCAAACCAAACCATCCCCCAGACACATCTAGCTAAGTGGTCTCTATTGTCTAGACCTGTTTACATATCAGTTTGCAGTTGTGCAATGCTATTATCTTTATTTTAATTTTTTTATCTGCGTTAGAATACTGATGAGGGTCATTTCATATTTTATATACAGTACAAGTCAAAAGTTTGGACACACCTACTCATTCCAGGGTTTTTCTTTATTTTTACTATTTTCTACATTGTAGAATATTAGTGAAGACATCAAAACTATGAAATAACACATATGGAATCATGTAGTAACCAAAAAAGTGTTAAACATATCAAAATATATTTGAGATTTGAGATTCTTCAAAGTAGCCACCCTTTGCCTTGATGACAGCTTTGCACACTCTTGGCATTCTCTCAACCAGCTTCATGAGGTAGTCACCTGGAATGCATTTCAATAAACAGGTGTGCCTTGTTAAAAGTTAATTTGTGGAATTTCTTTCCTTCTTATTGTGTTTGAGCCAATCAGTTCTGTTGTGACAAGGTAGGGGTGGTATACAGAAGATAGCCCTATTTGGTAAAAGACCAAGTCCATATTATGGCAAGAACAGCTCAAATAAGCAAAGAGAAACGACAGTCCATCCTTATGTTAAGACATGAAGGTCAGTCAATCTGGAACATTTCAAGAACTTTGAAAGTTTCTTCAAGTGCAGTCACAAAAACCATCAAGCGCTATGATGAAACTGGTTCTCATGGGGACTGCCACAGGAAAGGAAGACCCAGAGTTACCTCTGCTGCAGAGGATAAGTTCATTAGAGTTAACAGACTCAGAAATTTCAGCCCAAATAAATGCTTCACAGAGTTCAAGTAACAGACACATCTCAACATCAATTGTTCAGAGGAGACTGTGTGAATCAGGCCTTCATGGTCGATTTGTTGCAAAGAAACCACTACTAAAGGACACCGATAATAAGAAGAGACTTGCTAGGACCAAGAAACACAAGCAATGGACATTAGACTGGTGGAAATCTGTCCTTTGGTCTGATGAGTCCAAATTTGAGATTTTTGGTTCCAACCGCCGTGTCTTTGTCAGACGCAGAGTAGGTGAACGGATGATCTCCGCATGTGTGGTTCCCACCGTGAAGCATGTAGGAGGAGGTGTGATGGTGTGGGGGTGCTTTGCTGGTGACACTGTCAGTGATTTATTTAGAATTCAAGACACACTTAATCAGCATGGCTACCACAGCATTCTGCAGCAATACGCCATCCCATCTGGTTTGTGCTTAGTGGGACTATCATTTGTTTTTCAACAGGACAATGACCCAAAACACACCTCCAGGCTGTGTAAGGGCTATTTGACCAAGAAGGAGAGTGATGGAATGCTGCATCAGATGATCTGGCCTCCACAATCACCCGACCTCAACCCAATTGAGATGGTTTGGGATGAGTCGGACCACAGAGTGAAGGAAAAGCAGCCAACAAGTGCTAAGCATATGTGGGAACATATGTGGTTGAGCGAATGCCAAGAGTGTGCAAAGCTGTCATCAAGGCAAAGGGTGGCTACTTTGAAGAATCTAAAATCTAAAATATATTTTTATTTGTTTAACACTTTTTTGGTTACTACACGATTCCATATGTGTTATTTCATAGTATTGATGTCTTCACTATTCACTATTCTACAATGAAGAAAATAGTAAAAATAAAGTAAAATCCTTGAATGAGTAGGTGTGTCCAAACGTTTGACTGGTACTGTATACGTGGGGGAAAAAAGTATTTAGTCAGCCACCAATTGTGCAAGTTCTCCCACTTAAAAAGATGAGAGAGGCCTGTAATTTTCATCATAGGTACATGTCAACTATGACAGACAAAATGAGGAAAAAAAATCCAGAAAATCACATTGTAGGATTTTTTATAAATTGATTTGCAAATTACGGTGGAAAATAAGTATTTGGTCAATAACAAAAGTTTCTCAATACTTTGTTATATACCCTTTGTTGGCAATGGCACAGGTCAAACGTTTTCTGTAAGTCTTCACAAGGTTTTCACACACTGTTGCTGGTATTTTGGCCCATTCCTCCATGCAGATCTCCTCTAGAGCAGTGATGTTTTGGGGCTGTCGCTGGGCAACACAGACTTTCAACTCCCTCCAAAGATTTTCTATGGGGTTGAGATCTGGAGACTGGCTAGGCCACTCCAGGACCTTGAAATGCTTCTTACGAAGCCACTCCTTCGTTGCCCGGGCGGTGTGTTTGGGATCATTGTCATGCTGAAAGACCCAGCCACGTTTCATCTTCAATGCCCTTGCTGATGGAAGGAGGTTTTCACTCAAAATCTCACGATACATGGCCCCATTCATTCTTTCCTTTACATGGATCAGTCGTCCTGGTCCCTTTGCAGAAAAACAGCCCCAAAGCATGATGTTTCCACCCCCATGCTTCACAGTAGGTATGGTGTTCTTTGGATGCAACTCAGCATTCTTTGTCCTCCAAACACGACGAGTTGAGTTTTTACCAAAAAGTTATATTTTGGTTTCATCTGACCATATGACATTCTCCCAATCCTCTTCTGGATCATCCAAATGCACTCTAGCAAACTTCAGACGAGCCTGGACATGTACTGGCTTAAGCAGGGGGACACGTCTGGCACTGCAGGATTTGAGTCCCTGGCGGCGTAGTGTGTTACTGATGGTAGGCTTTGTTACTTTGGTCCCAGCTCTCTGCAGGTCATTCACTAGGCCCCCCCGTGTGATTCTGGGATTTTTGCTCACCGTTCGGGGTGAGATCTTGCGTGGAGCCCCAGATCGAGGGAGATTATCAGTGGTCTTGTATGTCTTCCATTTCCTAATAATTGCTCCCACAGTTGATTTCTTCAAACCAAGCTGCTTACCTATTGCAGATTCAGTCTTCCCAGCCTGGTGCAGGTCTACAATTTTGTTTCTGGTGTCCTTTGACAGCTCTTTGGTCTTGGCCATAGTGGAGTTTGGAGTGTGACTGTTTGAGGTTGTGGACAGGTGTCTTTTATACTGATAACAAGTTCAAACAGGTGCCATTAATACAGGTAACGAGTGGAGGCCTCTTAAAGAAGAAGTTACAGGTCTGTGAGAGCCAGAAATCTTGCTTGTTTGTAGGTGACCAAATACTTATTTTCCACCATAATTTGCAAATAAATTCATAAAAAATCCTACAATGTGATTTTCTGGAAAAAAAATTCTCAATTTGTACATAGTCCCACTTAAAAAGATGAGGCCTCTCTCATCTTTTTAAGTGGGAGAACTTGCACAATTGGTGGCTGACTAAATACTTTTTTTCCCCACTGTATATATTTACCAAAAAAATATGGGGGATTGGAAATGATTGTCACGATCGTTCATGTACGAGAAGGACCAAGGCGCAGCGTGATATGCATTCATATTTATTTACGTACTGAACACACGACAAAACAACAAACGAAACGTGAAGTCCAAGGTAGACAAATAACATACCTCACATGGAACAAGATCCCACAACTAACAGGTGCCAAAAGGCTGCCTAAGTATCGTCCCCAATCAGAGACAACGAGCAACAGCTGCCTCTGATTGGGAACCACACAGGCCAACATAGATCTATAATTACTAGATCTAACCATAGACAATAAACATAGTACAACACAACACAGAAAATACACACCCTGACTCAACAAATACGAGTCCTAGAGTCAGGGCGTGACAGTACCCCCCCCCCAAAGGTGCGGACTCCGACTGCGCCACATAAACATAACAGGGTAGGGGCCGGGTGGGCATTCCGCCTCGGAGGCGGATCCGGCTCCGGGCGTGACCACCACTTACTCTCCACATCCCTGTTGCGCCCCTGGTCTGGTCTGGACCTCGGCGCGCTGCTTCCCCTCTCCTTCCTCCCACGACGTACCAAGTCCTGTCTGGACCCTGGTGTGGGAGACCCCGAACCTGGAGAGGGGCTGACGTCTGGATCTGGACTAGAACCGCTGACTGGAGCTGGACCCGACGACGGTGGATCGAACTGCTCTGGCTCCGGAGTGGAGCCGCTGACCGGAGCTGGATCAGGCACCGGTGGAGCGGACTGCTCTGGCTCCGGAGTGGAGCGGTTGACCGGAGCTGGACTGGACCCCGGTGGAGTGGATTGCTCTGGCTCCGGAGTGGAGCAGCTGACCGGTGCCGGACCAGGCACCGGTGGAACAGGCACTGGCCGTGCTGGACTGGATACACGCACCACTGGCTTGGTGCGGGGAGCAGGCACGGGCCGTGCCGGATTAGACACACGCACCACTGGCTTGGTGCGGGGAGCAGGAACGGGCCGGACCGGGCTGACGACGCGCACCACTGGCTTGGTGCGGGGAGCAGGAACGGGCCGGACCGTGCTGGCGACGCGCACCACTGGCTTGGTGCGAGGGGCAGGAACAGGCCGTGCCGGGCTGGCGACGCGCACCACAGGCTTGGTGCGAGGGGCAGGAACAGGCCGGGCCGGACTGGCGACGCGCACCACTGGCTTGGTGCGAGGGGCAGGAACAGGCCGGACCGGGCTGGCGAAGCGCACCACTGGCTTGGTGCGAGGGACAGGAACAGGCCGGACCGGGCTGGCGACGCTCACCACTGGCTTGGTGCGAGGGACAGGAACGGGTCGGGCCGTACTGGGAACACGCACCACTGGCTTAGTGCGGGGAGCAGGAACGGGCCGGACCGTACTGGGAACACACACCACTGGCCTTGTGCGGGAAGCAGGAATGGGTCGGGCCGTACTGGGAACACGCACCACTGGCTTAGTGCGGGGATCAGGAACGGGCCGGACCGGACTGGCGACACGCACCACTTGCTTGGTGCAAGGAGCGGGACTGGGTTCCCTTATAAACCCCCGCTCCTTCTGCTGCCTAACCAGCTCCTCTCGCCGTGCCTCTACACTCTCCTTGTCCCTTATAGCCTCCTGTAGCTCCTCCCTCTGACCAAATAACTCCTGCTCCCTCTGAACCAATAGCCCCCGTAACCTGGTGGCCTCCTCTTCTAACCTGCAGAATCGCCCTGTCGCTACCTCCTGCTGCCTCGTCGTCCACACCGTGTGCCCCCCCAAAAACATTTCTTGGGGTTGCCTCTCGGGTCTCCGTCGTCGGCACTGTTGGCGCCGTTCGCGTTGCCGCTGCTCCTCTCTATAACGTGCCTCCACTGTCTCCTCCCAAGGACGGAGATCCATCCCGGCCTGAATCTCCTCCCAAGTCCAGGATCCCTTCCCGTCCAGGATCTCCTCCCAGGTCCAGGCTGTCTGCTCCTGGACACGCTGCTTGGTCCTATTTTGGTGGCATCTTCTGTCACGATCGTTTACGAACGAGAAGGACCAAGGCGCAGCGTGATAAGCATACATGTTTATTTAACGAATAAACACCACGACAAAACAACAAACGAAACGTGAAGTCCAAGGTAGCATACACACAACATACCTTACACGGAACAAGATCCCACCACTAACAAGTGCCAACAGGCTGCCTAAGTATGGTCCCCAATCAGAGACAACGAGCAACAGCTGCCTCTGATTGGGAACCACTCAGGCCAACATAGATCTATACATACTAGATCTAACCATAGACAATAAACATAGCACAACACGACACAGAAAATACACACCCTGACTCAACAAATACGAGTCCTAGAGTCAGGGCGTGACAATGATGCAGACAATTACATTGATGGAAACCACAATCTAATGTATCTGCAATATTAAAGCTGATCTACCCCCCCCCAAAAAAAAAAAAAAAACACAACACAACTAAAACATAACCGCAGATCAAAAGCAAACAGAGAGCAGAGACTTACAGATTGATGGCTGGGGCCCATCTGATGGTAAACGTTTTAAGAGTGCAGGCTGAGTTAGCTACCAAAGCAAAAGGGAGGCGGGCGCTTCTCTCGGGAAGGGAGGAGTCAGGGAAATCCAACAGCTGTATAGCGAGAAAAATCTAAAATAGATAGAGTCCAGATGTCATTCAGCTAGCGCACTAGCACTAATCCAAGGTGGAAAAAGTTTTTAAAAAATCCCGTAGAGAAAAGTTCACAAAAACAAAAAGGAGAACAGACGAGGTTCTACACAATTAGAGCAAGCAGGTATGATTTTCTATTTCGTTTTGAGCCCAAGGCAAGAAGGCACCAGGATTTACCTTAAAGAATAATTTTCCCTTACCTAAGGGAATTGTTTAAGGGCATTGCATAGAGCCCTTAAGGGGTTTTACGGTAGTTTGACGACATGTACGGAGTCTCTGGTTACCTCGTCAAAAAGATCGCATTTATTTTGGGAGATCGCACAATTTAAATAGTACATTCAAGACAGGAGAAACAAATTGATTCAGAAGATAATAAAATACGTTTATTTTAGTTACGTTTCTATTACGTTCTAGCACGTCAAGCTAGCTTACAGAGTAGGTAGCTAGCTTTGTAGCCATGGATTGTGCACCTTTCATTGTTTAGCTAAGTAGCTAGCTAGTTATACACCTAGCAAGCCTATTGATGTTTTCCTTTTTGCATCCAGGGCAGAGGAAACAACATTCACCTCCACAAATGCTATTTGCATTGATGTCCATACTGAATGAAGACCTTAAGGGACCTCCTTAACTTTTTCACTTAATTTAACGGGGAAATTTGCCTTCAAATGTTTTGTGCAACTAACTTAAATTTAAGCACATTTAAGTGCTAAAGGGTTCCGACTAGATAACACAGCCACAAAGTACGTGAAGCGCATGAGGACGCACGTGGCCCATCTGTTCATTGTTTACATCACACTACCTCCTGATTGGTGGATTGTAGCTCACCACCGCCAGGACTTGGTATGGAATGTAATTACATGCTAGCATGGCTAGTGGCTAACGTTAGCCAGCTTGAGCTAGCTACCGAGCAAGCATTTGAACTCGGTAGCAGAGAGTAGATTCTCCGTGTGACGTTGAGAAATAGTGCATTGTGGATAGTTTAAAAGATATCCGGAAATAAGTTAATAGATATGTAATAACCCCAAAAACATATCTAGGTTTGTACTTATAGGTAACCAGATCATGACTACAACTAAGTTACTAAGTCTTTGATCACACTGTGTTGTTACACTGCTCCTCATACTCTAAATCACTGTGGTCCACTGTCGCACCCTAGACCTCCCACATACCAACTCCCTTCATATCCCCACATCGATCGCTGTGTGTATCTGTGTTTGTGTGTATCTGTGTGTATCTGTGTTTGTGTGTATCTGTGTGTATCTGTGTGTATCTGTGTATCTGTGTGTATCTGTGTATCTGTGTTTGTGTGTATCTGTGTGTATCTGTGTGTATCTGTGTATCTGTGTGTATCTGTGTGTATCTGTGTGTATCTGTGTGTATCTGTGTGTATCTGTGTGTATCTGTGTTTGTGAGGAAATGAGTGTATTTTTTAGTCACTGATCATCTGGACTGTCTGTCTCGGTTGCTACGGTCACCAGGGTTGCCTGGTCCGTGACATTAACTGTAGGCGTTCAGAGACAAAAGGCAGGGGAAGTAAGTTTGGTATGATTGCATCAGGTTCGCTGCTGTACGTGTATCTTGTGTGTGTGTGTGGTTTATGTGACAGGGTGATTGATAAAGCACCTACAGTGGGGAAAAAAAGTATTTAGTCAGCCACCAATTGTGCAAGTTCTCCCACTTAAAAAGATGAGAGAGGCCTGTAATTTTCATCATAGGTACACGTCAACAATGACAGACAAAATGAGGAAAAAAAATCCAGAAAATCACATTGTAGGATTTTTTATGAATTTATTTGCAAATTATGGTGGAAAATAAGTATTTAGTCAATAACAAAAGTTTCTCAATACTTTGTTATATACCCTTTGTTGGCAATGACACAGGTCAAACGTTTTCTGTAAGTCTTCACAAGGTTTTCATACACTGTTGCTGGTATTTTGGCCCATTCCTCCATGCAGATCTCCTCTAGAGCAGTGATGTTTTGGGGCTGTCGCTGGGCAACACGGACTTTCAACTCCCGCCAAAGATTTTCTATGGGGTTGAGATCTGGAGACTGGCTAGGCCACTCCAGGACCTTGAAATGCTTCTTACGAAGCCACTCCTTCGTTGCCCGGGCGGTGTGTTTGGGATCATTGTCATGCTGAAAGACCCAGCCACGTTTCATCTTCAATGCCCTTGCTGGTGGAAGGAGGTTTTCACTCAAAATCTCACGATACATGGCCCCATTCATTATTTCCTTTACACGGATCAGTCGTCCTGGTCCCTTTGCATAAAAACAGCCCCAAAGCATGATGTTTCCACCCCCATGCTTCACAGTAGGTATGGTGTTCTTTGGATGCAACTCAGCATTCTTTGTCCTCCAAACACGACGAGTTGAGTTTTTACCAAAAAGTTTCATCTGACCATATGACATTCTCCCAATCCTCTTCTGGATCATCCAAATGCACTCTAGCAAACTTCAGACGGGCCTGGACATGTACTGGCTTAAGCAGGGGACACGTCTGTCACTGCAGGATTTGAGTCCCTGGCGGCGTAGTGTGTTACTGATGGTAGGCTTTGTTACTTTGGTCCCAGCTCTCTGCAGGTCATTCACTAGGTCCCCCGTGTGGTTCTGGGATTTTTGCTCACCGTTCTTGTGATCATTTTGACCCCACGGGGTGAGATCTTGCGTGGAGCCCCAGATCGAGGGAGATTATCAGTGGTCTTGTATGTCTTCCATTTCCTAATAATTGCTCCCACAGTTGATTTCTTCAAACCAAGCTGCTTACCTATTGCAGATTCAGTCTTCCCAGCCTGGTGCAAGTCTACAATTTTGTTTCTGGTGTCCTTTGACAGCTCTTTGGTCTTGGCCATAGTGGAGTTTGGAGTGTGACTGTTTGAGGTTGTGGACAGGTGTCTTTTATACTGATAACAAGTTCAAACAGGTGCCATTAATACAAGTAACGAGTGGAGGACAGAGGAGCCTCTTAAAGAAGAAGTTACAGGTCTGTGAGAGCCAGAAATCTTGCTTGTTTGTAGGTGACCAAATACTTATTTTCCACCATAATTTGCAAATAAATTCATTAAAAATCCTACAATGTGATTTTCTGGATTTTTTTTCCTCAATTTGTCTGTCATAGTTGACATGTACCTATGATGAAAATTACAGGCATCTCTCATCTTTTTAAGTGGGAGAACTTGCACAATTGGTGG
>NC_059215.1:27183860-27228860 GCF_020615455.1 Coregonus clupeaformis
ACGGCAGACCAGTGTCAGGCCTGGATTCGCCATGGCCGAAGGTTTTTTCCAAGATGTTTGGCTAATGAAAACATCCATTGTGATGTAGATGAGAACCTGTGGCCAAATCCACAAGACAGAGTAGATGAAAATGTAGAAGTACAGTAATCACTCCTATGTTTTGCTTTTTACAGCACAAGCAAGCAAGTTGAGCAACACTGCATTTGATGTTTTACAGTACTGTATTGTTTTTCATCAATATATTTCAGATTTTGTTCAATGATTCCACAGTGTCTGTAGTATTCTCTCTACTACTGCAGTACTTTTACAGGGATGTATTTACATGTAGTACCATAATGAAACATGTATCACCTATTTTGTACTACAATATTTAATGATTGTACGAACAATGACACAGTGAAACTATCAGTTGCTTGTGTGTGGGTGATCTAAATTAACGTTTCATTAGTATTTCACAATACATTTGTTTTTTGAACCAATGATTGTGCAAGTGCAAGATTTCTTTAAATATATGAATGCACAATGCAATGTTTTGAACATTGGACAGCCTGTGTTACAAGTGATGACCGTTTTGAGTTTTGTGTCTAGAGTTTTGAAAAATGATGTCAAGGTTCTGAAATTAGTGCCAAAGTAATTGTAAAAAACTGCACTACTGTGTGTGTGTACGTGAGATAGAGGGAGAGGGGGAGATGGAGAGAGATGGAGAGAGATGGAGAGAGATGGAGAGAGATGGAGGGAGATGGAGAGAGATGGAGAGAGATAGAGGGAGAGGGGGAGATGGAGAGAGATGGAGAGAGATGGAGAGAGATGGAGAGAGATGGAGAGAGATAGAGGGAGAGGGGGAGATGGAGAGAGATGGAGAGAGATGGAGAGAGATGATAAAGAGAGAATAAAGCAAGAGAGAGATTTGGTGAGAAAGATAATTGAGAGAGTGTGAATGTAGACGACCGGCCTCTGGTGGAACTGATGGGGAACTAGTGTGAATGTAGACGACCGGCCTCTGGTGGAACTGATGGGGAACTAGTGTGAATGTAGACGACCGGCCTCTGGTGGAACTGATGGGGAACTAGTGTGAATGTAGACGACCGGCCTCTGGTGGAACTGATGGGGAACTAGTGTGAATGTAGACGACCGGCCTCTGGGTGGAACTGATGGGGAACTAGTGGGAATGTAGACGACCGGCCTCTGGTGGAACTGATGGGGAACTAGTGTGAATGTAGACGACCGGCCTCTGGTGGAACTGATGGGGAACTAGTGTGAATGTAGACGACCGGCCTCTGGTGGAACTGATGGGGAACTAGTGTGAATGTAGACGACCGGCCTCTGGTGGAACTGATGGGGAACTAGTGTGAATGTAGACGACCGGCCTCTGGTGGAACTGATGGGGAACTAGTGTGAATGTAGACGACCGGCCTCTGGTGGAACTGATGGGGAACTAGTGTGAATGTAGACGACCGGCCTCTGGTGGAACTGATGGGAACTAGTGTGAATGTAGACGACCGGCCTCTGGGTGGAACTGATGGGGAACTAGTGTGAATGTAGACGACCGGCCTCTGGTGGAACTGATGGGGAACTAGTGTGAATGTAGACGACCGGCCTCTGGTGGAACTGATGGGGAACTAGTGTGAATGCAGACGACCGGCCTCTGGTGGAACTGATGGGGAACTAGTGTGAGTGTAGACGACCGGCCTCTGGTGGAACTGATGGGGAACTAGTGTGAATGTAGACGACCGGCCTCTGGTGGAACTGATGGGGAACTAGTGTGAATGCAGACGACCGGCCTCTGGTGGAACTGATGGGGAACTAGTGTGCGTGTAGACGACCGGCCTCTGGTGGAACTGATGGGGAACTAGTGTGAGTGTAGACGACCGGCCTCTGGTGGAACTGATGGGGAACTAGTGTGAGTGTAGACGACCGGCCTCTGGTGGAACTGATGGGGAACTAGTGTGAATGTAGACGGCCGGCCTCTGGTGGAACTGATGGGGAACTAGTGTGAGTGTAGACGACCGGCCTCTGGTGGAACTGATGGGGAACTAGTGTGAGTGTAGACGGTCGGCCTCTGGGTGGAACTGATGGGGGAACTAGTGTGAGTGTAGACGACCGGCCTCTGGTGGAACTGATGGGGAACTAGTGTGAGTGTAGACGACCGCCTCTGGTGGAACTGATGGGGAACTAGTGTGAATGCAGACGACCGGCCTCTGGTGGAACTGATGGGGAACTAGTGTGAGTGTAGACGACCGCCTCTGGTGGAACTGATGGGGAACTAGTGTGAGTGTAGACGACCGCCTGGGTGGAACTGATGGGGAACTAGTGTGAATGTAGACGACCGGCCTCTGGTGGAACTGATGGGGAACTAGTGTGAGTGTAGACGACCGGCTCTGGTGGAACTGATGGGGAACTAGTGTGAATGTAGACGGCCGGCCTCTGGTGGAACTGATGGGGAACTAGTGTGAGTGTAGACGACCGGCCTCTGGTGGAACTGATGGGGAACTAGTGTGAGTGTAGACGACCGGCCTCTGGTGGAACTGATGGGGAACTAGTGTGAATGCAGACGACCGGCCTCTGGTGGAACTGATGGGGAACTAGTGTGAGTGTAGACGACCGGCCTCTGGTGGAACTGATGGGGAACTAGTGTGAATGTAGACGACCGGCCTCTGGTGGAACTGATGGGGAACTAGTGTGGAGTGTAGACGACCGGCCTCTTGGTGGAACTGATGGGGAACTAGTGTGAGTGTAGACGACCGGCCTCTGGTGGAACTGATGGGGAACTAGTGTGAATGCAGACGACCGGCCTCTGGTGGAACTGATGGGGGAACTAGTGTGAGTGTAGACGACCGGCCTCTGGTGGAACTGATGGGGAACTAGTGTGAGTGTAGACGACCGGCCTCTGGTGGAACTGATGGGGGAACTAGTGTGAGTGTAGACGACCGGCTCTGGTGGAACTGATGGGGAACTAGTGTGAGTGTAGACGACCGGCCTCTCGTGGAACTGATGGGGAACTAGTGTGAGTGTAGACGACCGGCCTCTGGTGGAACTGATGGGGAACTAGTGTGAATGTAGACGACCGGCCTCTGGTGGAACTGATGGGGAACTAGTGTGAGTGTAGACGACCGGCCTCTGGTGGAACTGATGGGGAACTAGTGTGAGTGTAGACGACCGGCCTCTGGTGGAACTGATGGGGAACTAGTGTGAGTGTAGACGACGGCCTCTGGTGGAACTGATGGGGAACTAGTGTGAGTGTAGACGACCGGCTCTCTGGGTGGAACTGATGGGGAACTAGTGTGAGTGTAGACGACCGGCCTCTGGTGGAACTGATGGGGAACTAGTGTGAGTGTAGACGACCGGCCTCTGGTGGAACTGATGGGGAACTAGTGTGAATGCTTGAGTGACCCTTGACCCTTCTAAACTAACTGTGTTATCGCGTCACCGTGTCAACAGTACTACTGTGTGTGTGTGTGTGTGTGTGTGTGTGTGTGTGTGTGTGTGTGTGTGTGTGCGTGCGTGTGCGTGTGCGTGTGCGTGCGCGTGCGTGCGCGTGCGCGTGTGCGTGTGTGTGTGTGTGTCTGTGCGTGTGTGTGCGTGTGTCGGTATGTCTCCCTAATACCGCTAATAATCTCTGGATCTGTGTGACCTACAACCGAGGCAGAAAGTAAGGCTACAATTAGATACAGAATCAACACACACAATGGTTTGTTATCACTTAACGGAAGAATTGTGGGATGTTTATGAGTGTTTATGTGTGTAATTTAAGTTGAAGAAATAATAAACATTTTAAGGGAACAGCACAGGTTTTCCATTTAAACACTGCTGCCGTTGGCTTATTTGACATTCTTTAAAGCTGCAATATGTAACTTTTTGGGCAACCCAACCAATTTCATATAGAACTGTGAGTTATAGATATGTTATTCGCATTGAAAGTGAGTCTAAGAAGTGGTAGATCTGATCTATGTGCGCTATTTCTATGCTTCCCGTGCTTAATTTTTGTTTTTGCATCTTTTACTTTCAGTTTCGTACACCAGCTTCAAACAGCTAAAACTACAATATTTTTTGGTTATTTAAAATATATTTCACAGTGTTTTAGACGGTTCAATGATTCTCTACATTCTCTATGCTTGTTTTGTCACATAAACTGAAATTAGGTTAACTATTCGTATTTTATCAACCATGAAATGGCGGAGCGATTTCTGTATAGTGCACCTTTAAACCTTGACTCGTTGTTGTCCGATACAGTCCTTCGATACTAGATACCAGAAGTCTTCAGAATGGTCTTGAGGCGGTCCTTTAACCCCTTAACCTTTAACCCCTTAACCTTTAACCCCTTAACCTTTAACCCCTTAACCTTTAACCCCTTAACCTTTAACCTCTGACCCCTGACCTCTTATTTACAGAAGAACGAGCGAAGAAGCTGCGCAGCACGATCAGACGGAGCACGGAGACGGGCATCGCCGTGGAGATGAGGAACCGAGTCACGCGACAGGGCAGCAAGGAGTCCACCGACGGCAGCACCAACTCCAACAGCTCCGACGGAACGTATGTTACACATTAATATTACCATCCATCTATCATTATATTACCATCCATCTATCATTATATTACCATCCATCTATCATTATATTACCATCCATCTATCATTATATTACCATCCATCTATCATTATATTACCATCCATCTATCATTATATTACCATCCATCTATCATTATATTACCATCCATCTATCATTATATTACCATCCATCTATCACTATATTACCATCCATCTATCATTATATTACCATCCATCTATCATTATATTACCATCCATCTATCATTATATTACCATCCATCTATCATTATATTACCATCCATACTATCATTATATTACCATCCATCTATCATTATATTACCATCCATCTATCATTATATTACCATCCATCTATCATTATATTACCATCCATCTATCATTATATTACCATCTATCTATCATTATATTACCATCCATCTATCATTATATTACCATCTATCTATCATTATATTACCATCCATCTATCATTATATTACCATCCATCTATCATTATATATTACCATCCATCTATCATTATATTACCATCCATACTATCATTATATTACCATCCATCTATCATTATATTACCATCCATCTATCATTATATTACCATCCATCTATCATTATATTACCATCCATCTATCATTATATTACCATCCATACTATCATTATATTACCATCCATCTATCATTATATTACCATCCATCTATCATTATATTACCATCCATACTATCATTATATTACCATCCATACTATCATTATATTACCATCCATCTATCATTATATTACCATCCATACTATCATTATATTACCATCCATACTATCATTATATTACCATCCATCTATCATTATATTACCATCCATCTATCATTATATTACCATCCATCTATCATTATATTACCATCCATACTATCATTATATTACCATCCATCTATCATTATATTACCATCCATCTATCATTATATTACCATCCATCTATCATTATATTACCATCCATCTATCATTATATTACCATCCATCTATCCATCCAGCACCAACTCTTAACAGCTTTGACGGAATGTACGTTACAAAATACTACCTTAATACTACACTATACTACATTATACTATATAACAGTACAGTATACTATAGCAGCAAGGAGTCCATCGACTGCATCACCAACTCCAACAACGCAGACAGAACGTACACCAAGAGTTAAAAGTTTGGACACACCTACTCATTCAAGGGTTTTTCTTTATTTTTACATTGTAGAATAATAGTGAAGACATCAAAACAATGAAATAACACATATGGAATCATGTAGTAACCAAAAAAGTGTTAAACAAATCTAAATATATTTTATATTTGAGATTCTTCAAATATCCACCCTTTGCCTTGATGACAGCTTTGCACACTCTTGGCATTCTCTCAACCAGCAATAAATGCTTCACAGAGTTCAAGTCACAGACACATCTCAACATCAACTGTTCAGAGGGGACTGTGTGAATCAGGCCTTCATGGTCGAATTGCTGCAAATAAATCCCTACTAAAGGACACCAATAAGAAGAAGGAACCTGCTTGGGCCAAGAAATACAAGCAATGGACATTAGACCGGTGGAAATGTGTCCTTCTGTCTGGTCCAAATTGGAGATTTTTGGTTCCAACCACCATGTCTTTGTGAGACGCGGTATGGATGAACGGATGATCTCCGCATGTGTGGTTCCCACCTTGAAGCATGGATGAGGAGGTGTTATGGTGTGGGGGTGCTTTGGTGGTGACACTGTCTGTGATTTATTTAGAATTCAAGGCACACTTAACCAGCATGGCTACCACAGCATTCTGCAGCGATATGCCATCCCATCTGGTTTGGGCTTAGTGGGACTATCATTTGTTTTTCAACAGAACAATGACTGTCGTTTGACCAAGAAGGAGAGTGATGGAGTGCTGCATCAGATGACCTGGCCTCCACAATCCCCCGACCTCAACCCAATTGAGATGGTTTGGGATGAGTCAGACCGCAGAGTGAAGGAAAAGCAGCCAACAAGTGCTCAGCATATGTGGGAACTCCTTCCAAAGCTTTCCTCATGAAGCTGGTTGAGAGAATGCCAAGAGTGTGCAAACTGTCATCAAGGCAAAGGGTGGCTACTTTGAAGAATCTCAAATATAAAATATATTTTGATTTGTTTAACACTTTTTTGGTTACTACATGATTCCATATGTGTTATTTCATAGTTTGATGTCTTCACTATTATTCTACAAAATGTAGAAAATAGTAAAAATAAAGAAAAACCCTTGAATGAGTAGGTGTGTCCAAACTTTTGACTGGTACTGTATGTTACTAATATACTACTAGTTGTGTAACTGTTGTATGTGAGCGTTGTACTGCCTGTACCCAACGGCCCACCTCTGCACCACTGGAGCTATGGTTCAGTCCATGCTGTAGCCCTCACCGTCTCCTGCTACCATCTAACCATCACTTGTTCGTTCTCTCCCTCTCTCCCTCTCTAGGTTTATCTTCCCCCCCACTCGAATGGGTCCAGAGAGCCAGTTTAGTGACTTCCTGGATGGACTAGGCCCCGCCCAGATCGTAGGCCGACAAACACTAGCCACGCCCTCCATGGGTATGTCAGATCATTGGAGTCTCTGTCTGAAAACAGCTTCTTTGATATGATAATATAATAAATGCCATTATGCCTTTACTATAGCGTATACAGTGCAATCGGAAAGTATTCAGACCCCTTGACTTTTTCCACGTTTTGTTACGTTACAGCCTTATTCAAAAATTGATTAAATCGTTTTTTTCCTCATCAATCTACACACAATACCCCATAATGACAAAGCAAAAACAGATTTGTAATTTTTTTGCTAATTTATTACAAATAAAAACTTAAATATCACATATACTTAAGTATTCTGACCCTTTACTCAGTACTTTGTTGAAGCACCTTTGCAGTGATTACAGGCTTGAGTCTTCTTGGGTATGACGCTACAAGCTTGGCACACCTGTATTTGGGGAGTTTCTCCCATTCTTCTCTGCAAGTCCTCTCAAGCTCTGTCAGGTTGGACGGGGACCGTCGCTGCACTGCTATTTTCAGGTCTCTCCAGAGATGTTCAATCGGGTTCAAGTCCGGGTTCTGGCTGGGCAACTCAAGGACGTTTAGAGACTTGTCCCAAAGCCACTCCTGCGTTGTCTTGGCTGTGTGCTTTGGGTTGTTGTCCTGTTGGAAGTGAACCTTCGCCCCAGTCTGAGGTCCTGAGCGCTCTGCAGCAGGTTTTCATCAAGGATCTCTCTGTACTTTGCTCTGTTCATCTTTCCCTTGATCCTGACTAGTCTCCCAGTGCCTGCCGCTGAAAAACATCCCCACAGCATGATGCTGCCACCACCATGCTTCACCGTAGAGATGGTGCCAGGTTTCCTCCAGACGTGACGCTTGGCATTCAGGCCAAAGAGTTCAATCTTGGTTTCATCAGACCAGAGAATCTTGTTTCTCATGGTCTGAGAGTCCTTTAGGTGCCTTTTGGCAAACTCCAAGCGGGCTGTCATGTGCCTTTTACTGAGGAGTGGCTTCCGTCTGGCCACTCTACCACAAAGGCCTGATTGGTGGAGTGCTACAGCGATGGTTGTCCTTCTGGAATGTTCTTCCATCTCCACAGAGGAACTCTAGAGCTCTGTCAGAGTGACCATTGGGTTCTTGGTCACCTCCCTGACAAAGGCCCTTCTCCCCCGATTGCTCAGTTTGGCCGGGCGGCCAACTCTAGGAAGAGTCTTGGTGGTTCCAAACTTCTTCCATTTAAGAATGATGGAGGCCACTGTTTAAATATATATATATATATTTAAAAAAAATATATATATATATATATATATAAACATTCTAAAAACCTGTTTTCGCTTTGTCATTATGGGTTATTGAGTGTATTAATTCAATTAATTTAATCAATTTTAGAATAAGGCTGTAACGTAACAAAATGTGGAAAAAGTAAAGGGGTATGAATACTTTCCTAATGCACTGTATAGCTCCTCCCCCTTCAGTGTTTGCTGATCTAAATATACCAAATGGTGTATGAATATGGGGATGGCTCCACATTAGATACCAGACGGTGTATGAATATGGGGATGGCTCCACATTAGATACCAGACGGTGTATGAATATGGGGATGGCTCCACATTAGATACCAGACGGTGTATGAATATGGGGATGGCTCCACATTAGATACCAGATGGTGTATGAATATGGGGATGGCTCCACATTAGATACCAGACGGTGTATGAATATGGGGATGGCTCCACATTAGATACCAGACGGTGTATGAATATGAGGATGGCTCCACATTAGATACCAGACGGTGTATGAATATGGGGATGGCTCCACATTAGATTAGATACCAGATGTGTTTTCTTTAATGAATTAAAAGTAAAATAAATATTTGTAATCTATGCCAAAACAGTGGAACAGATGTTATAACAGACTAGACGCGTTCTGTCGCCTCCTGCTGGTCAACACCGATACTGCACACTGGAAACTGCACTTTCTGATCAGATATCATAATAGGGCCAGAATGCGACCTGACCTGGAGAAAGGGGTCCCAGTTCTGGCCTATAACTTGGCCCAGAGCTTTTCCTGGCCAGGTTTCATGCTAAGTAAAATCATCTGCCCCTAAACATGAGGAGTGTGTGTAAAGTGTGTGTGTAACGTGTGTGTGTAACGTGTGTGTTTTCCTCCTCAAGGTGACATCCATGTGGGTATGGTGGACAGAGGAGGCCAGCTAGAGGTGGAGGTCAACCAGGCCAGAGGACTGACCCCTAAACCAGGGTCAAAGAACATCCCAGGTACAATAGAAAACTACAGAACTTTATTGTTCATTTATTCATCCCAGGTACAATACAAACCTATATAACTTTATTGTTTGTCCCAGGTACAATACAAACCTACACAACTTTATTGTTTATCCCAGGTACAATACAAAGCTACAGAACGCAATTGTTCATCCCAGGTCAAATCTGGGATGAACAATTGCGTTCTGTAGGTTTGTATTGTTGGGTGGTCCTCTGTAGCTCAATTGGTAGAGCATGGCGCTTGTAACGCCAGGGTAGTGGGTTCGATCCCCGGGACCACCCATACGTAAAGATGTATGTGCACATGACTGTAAGTCGCTTTGGATAAAAGCTTCTGCTAAATGGCATATTATAAATCAAATCAAATTTTATTGGTCACATACACATATTTAGCAGATGTTATTGCGGGTGTAGTGAAATACTTGTGTTCCTAGCTCCAACAGTGCAGTAGTATCTAACAATTCACAACAATACACACAAATCTAAAAGTAAAAGAATGGAATTAAGAAATATATAAATATTAGGACGAGCAATGTCGGAGTGGCATTGACTAAATACAGTAGAATAGAATACAGTATATACATATGAAATGAGTAAAGCAGTATGTAAACATTATTAAAGTGACTAGTGTTCCATTATTAAAGTGACCAGTGATTCCATGTCTATGTATATGGGGCAGCAGCCTCTAAGGTGCAGGGTTGAGTAACCAGGTGATAGCTGGCTAGTGATGGCTATTTAACAGTCTGATGGCCTAGAGATAGTCTCTCGGTCCCAGCTTTGATGCAACTGTACTGACCTCGCCTTCTGGATGATAGCGGGGTGAACAGGCCGTGGCTCGGGTGGTTGATGTCCTTGATTATCTTTTTGACCTTCCTGTGACATCGGGTGCTGTAGGTGTTCATGCCCTCAGACGAACCAACAAACAGGCAAAGCTTCAATACAGGACTAAGATTGAATCCTACTACACCGGCTCTGATGCTCGTCGGATGTGGCAGGGCTTGAAAACTATTATGGACTACAAAGGGAAACCCAGCCACGAGCTGCCCAGTGACGCGAGCCTACCAGGTGGGCTAAATGCCTTTTATGCTCGCTTCCAGGCAAGCAACACTGAAGCATGCATGAGAGCACCAGCTGTTCCGAACGACTGTGTGATCACGCTCTCTGTAGCCGATGTGAGCAAGACCTTTAAACAGGTCAACATTCACAAGGCCGCGGGGCCAGACGGATTACCAGGATGTGTACTCAGACCATGTGCAGACCAACTGGCAAGTGTCTTCACTGACATTTTCAACCTCTCCCTGACTGAGTCTGTAATACCTAAATGTTTCAAGCAGACCACCATAGTTCCTGTGCCCAAGAAAGTGAAGGTAACCTGCCTAAATGACTACCACCCCGTAGCACTCACGTCGGTAGCCATGAAGTGCTTTGAAAGGCTGGTCATGGCTCACATCAACACCATCTTCCCGGAAACCCTAGACCCACTCCAATTTGCATACCGCCCCAACAGATCCACATATTACGCAATCTCAATCGCTCTCCACACTGCCCTTTCCCACCTGGACAAAAGGAACACCTACGTGAGAATGCTATTCATTGACTACAGCTTAGTGTTCATCACCATAGTGCCCTCAAAGCTCATCACTAAGCTAAGGACCCTGGGACTAAACACCTCCCTCTGCAACTGGATCATGGACTTCCTGACTGGCTGCCCCCAAGTGGTAAGGGTAGGCAACAACACATCTGCCACACTGATCCTCAACACGGGGGCCCCTCAGTGGTGCGTGCTTAGTCCCCTCCTGTACTCCCTGTTCACCCACGACTGCGTGGCCAAGCACGACTCCAACACCATTATTATGTTTGCTTATGACACAACGGTGGTAGGCCTGATCACCGACAACGATGAGACAGCCTATAAGGAGGAGGTCAGAGACCTGACAGTTTGGTGCCAGGACAACAACCTCTCCCTCAACGCGAGCAAGGCAAAGGAGATGATCGTGGGCTACAGGAAAAGGAGGGCTGAACCTGCCCCCATTCACATCGACGGGGCTGTAGTGGAGTGGGTCGAGAGTTTCAAGTTCCTTGGTGTCCACATCACGAAGGAACTATCATGCTCCAAACACTCCAAGAAAGTCGTGAAGAGGGCACGACAATGCCTTTTCCCCCTCAGGAGACTGAAAAGATTTGGCATGGGTCCCAAATCCTCAAAAAGTTATACAGCTGCACCATCGAGAGCATCCTGACCGGTTGCATCACCGCCTGGTATGGCAACTGCTCGGCATCCGACCGTAAGGCGCAACAGAAGGTAGTGCGTACAGCCCAGTACATCAATGGGGCCAAGCTTCCTGCCATCCAGGACCTATATACTAGGCAGTGTCAGAGGAAGGCCCAAAATATTGTCAAAGACTTCAGTCACCCAAGTCACAGACTGTTCTCTCTGCTACCACACAGCAAGCGATACCGGAGCGCCAAGTCTAGGTCCAAACGGCTCCTTAACAGCTTCTACCCCCAAGCCATAAGACTGCTGAACAATTAATGAAATGCCCCCCCCTTTTTGTCTTTACACTGCTGCTACTCACTGTTTATTATCTAGTAAGCATTTCACGGTAAGGTATTCGGCGCATGTGATTAAAATAAAATGTGATTTGATTTGGTGTCCTGGAGGGCAGGCAGTGTGCCCCCTGTGATGCGTTCGGCAGACCGCACCACCCTCTTGAGATCCCTGCGGTTGCGGGCGGTGCAGTTGCCATACCAGGCGGTGATACATCCCGACAGGATGCTCTCAATTGTGCATCTGTAAAAGTTTGTGAGGGTCTTAGGGGCCAAGCCAAATTTCTTCAGCCTCCTGAGGTTGAAGAGGCGCTGTTGCACCTTCTTCACCACACTGTCTGTGTGGGTGGACCATTTCAGATTGTCAGTGATGTGTACGCCGAGGAACTTGAAGCTTTTCACCTTCTCCACTGCAGTCCCGTCGATGTGGATAGGGGCTGTTTCCTGAAGTCCATGATCAGCTCATTCGTTTTGTTGACGTTGAGGGAGAGGTTATTTTCCTGGCACCACTCCGCCAGAGCCTTCACCTCCTCCCTGTAGGCTGTCTCGTCATTTTTGGTAATCAGGCCTACTACTGTTGTGTCGTCTGCAAACTTGATAGAGTTGGAGGCGTGTGTGGCCACGCAGTCATGGGTGAACAGGGAGTATAGGATGGGGCTGAGCACGCACCCTTTTGGGGCCCCAGTGTTGAGGATCAGTGTAGTGGATGTGTTGTTTCCTACCTTCACCACCTAGGGTGGCCCGTCAGGAAGTCCAGGACCCTGTTGCACAGGGCGGGGTTCAGACCCAGCTGAGCTTGGAGGGTACTATGGTGTTGAATGCTGAGCTATAGTCAATGAACTGCATTCTTACATAGGTATTCCTCTTGTC
Organism: Coregonus clupeaformis; assembly: GCF_020615455.1. NCBI lineage: Eukaryota > Metazoa > Chordata > Actinopteri > Salmoniformes > Salmonidae > Coregonus > Coregonus clupeaformis. Next base: position 27,196,631 of record NC_059215.1, read on the forward strand.
CAGATGGGATAGGGAAGTGTGCAGTGTGATGGCAATTGCATCATCTGTGGATCTATTGGGGCGGTATGCAAATTGAAGTGGGTTTAGGGTGTCAGGTAAGGTGGAGGTAATATGATCCTTAACTAGCCTCTCAAAGCACTTCATAATGACAGAAGAGAGTGCTACGGAGTGATAGTCACTTAGTTCAGTTACGTTTGCGTTCTTGGGTACAAGAACAATGGTGGCCATCTCGAAGCATGTGGGGACAGCAGACTGGGAAAGGGAGAAATTGAATATGTCCGTAAACACACCAGCCAGCTGGTCTGCGCATGCTCTGAGGACGCGGCTAGGGATGCCGTCTGGGCCGGCAGCCTTGCGAGGGTTAACACGCTTAAATGTCTTACTCACGTGGGCCACAGAGAACGAGAGCCCACAGTCCTTGGGAGCGGGCCGCGTCGGTGGCACTGTGTTATCCTCAAAGCGGGTGAAGAAGGTGTTTAGCTTGTCCAGAAGCAAGACATCGGTGTCCGCGACGTGGCTGGTTTTCCCTTTGTAATCCGTGATTGTCTGGAGTCCCTGCTACATACGTCTCATGTCTGAGCCGTTGAATTGCGACTCCATTTTGTCTCTGTACTGACGTTTTGCCTGTTTGATTGCCTTACGGAGGGAATAACTACACCGTTTGTATTAGACCATATTCCCAGTAACCTTGCCGTGGTTAAATGCGATGGTTCGCACTTTCAGTTTTGCGCGAATGTTGCAATCTATCCATGGTTTTTGGTTTGGGTAGGTTTTAATAGTCACAGTTGGAACAACATCCCCTACACTTCCTGATGAACTCAGTCACCGTGTCCGTGTATACGTCAATGCAACCCGGGAACATATCCCAGTCCGCGTGATCAAAACAATATTGAAGCATGGATTCCGATTGGTCAGACCAGCGTTGAATAGACCTTAGCACGGGTACTTCCTGTTTGAGTTTCTTCCTATAGGAAGGGAGGGGTAGAATGGAGTCGTGATCTGATTTGCCGAAAGGAGGCCGGGGGAGGGCCTTGTAGCCGTCCTGGAAGGTGGAGTAACAGTGATGGAGAGTTTTTGAAGCGCGAGTACTACAGGCAATGTGTTGATAGAACTTCGGTAGCGTTTTTCTCAAATCTGCTTTGTTAAAATCCCCAGCTTTTATTTCTAATTTGAATTGAAATAATTGTATTGTTAATTTCTTGTACACTGGCTAGTCACAGGGTAGATTTGAATAGAAACAACTTTATTGTTCATCCTGACCAGTCACAGAGGTAATTTGAATTGAAATATCTTCATTATTAATTTCCTGCAGCGACCTACGTAAAGGTGTATGTGTTGGAGAACGGGGCGTGTCTGGCTAAGAAGAAGACCAGAGTGATGAAGAAGACTCTAGACCCCGCCTACCAACAGGCCTTGCTGTTTGAAGAGAGTCCTCAGGCCAAAGTCCTACAGGTAAATACCTAGCTATATATAGCAATCTATAAGTGGTAGAAATAGGATTTGTGGTTCGAGAACCCCATATGTTCGTCTTGCGTGGCCAGAAAAACACATTTTTCTTCTCCTCCAAATTTGTATTTTAAATACTTAATTTTATTGCATCTCTAGCAGCGATACCATTTTTTGGATGGTTAGCTAATCAAAGCGTTGACTTCATTTCCCGTCCCACTTCTCTCTCTCCCACCCTCTCTCTCTCTCTCCCCACTTCTCTCTCTCTCTCTCCCACCTCTCTCTCTCCCACCTTCTCTCTCTCCCACCCTCTCTCTCCCACCCTCTCTCTCTCTCTCCCCACCTCTCTCTCTCCCACCCTCTCTCTCTCTCTCCCCACCTCTCTCTCTCCCACCCTCTCTCTCTCGCTCCCCACCTCTCTCTCTCCCACCCCCTCTCTCTCTCTCCCAGGTGATTGTGTGGGGCGACTATGGGCGGATGGACCACAAGGTCTTCATGGGCATGGCTCAGATCATGCTGGATGACTTGGACCTTGGTGCCACGGTGAGCGGATGGTACAAGCTGTTCCCCACCTCGTCTCTGGCTGACCCCAGCATCGGACCCCTCACACGGCGACTGTCCCAGTCCTCACTGGAGAGCTGCGCCACCAGCCCCTCCTGTACCTAGTCAGAGAGAACTATATAGCTACAGTACACACACACACACATGCACGCACACACAAGAAGGGATACACACACACACACACACAAGAAGGGATACATACACACACACACACAAGAAGGGATACATACACACACACACACACAAGAAGGGATACATACACACACACACATCATGCAGATATGTTATACACGCAGAAACGCAGTCAGACGTGTATACATGCAGGCTTCTGCATACACACGTGCCCACGCATAAACCCCCTGCCACACACACACACACACACACACACACACACACACGCTGATCCACAGATCCATCCCCATAACTACGTAAGATAACATGATTTACCATAACATAGCATTTTAGTAGCATTACTTACTTCCCAATGTCACTGCCCCCTGCCCCATCTCAGAATCCCTGCCCCCTGCCCCATCTCAGAATCCCTGCCCCATCTCAGAATCCCTGCCCCATCTCAGAATCCCTGCCCCATGCCCCATCTCAGAATCCCTGCCCCATGCCCCATCTCAGAATCCCTGCCCCATGCCCCATCTCAGAATCCCAGGGCGGTTGAGTGGAAACCCCGTTCCACATTCCCCGATCCCAGAATTCCGAGGCTACATCCCAAATGGCACCCTATTCACTTTATTGACCAGAGCCTGGTAAAAGTGGTTCACTATAAAGGGAGAGAGCCATTTGGGACGCAGCACAAGACACTACTTCTCATCCCGGGGTCAGGTCATTCCGGGTCATTCCGAAGACAGTTTTTAAACTCTATGCCAAACTAAGAAGACAAACAACTTTATTTTTCAAAAACCAAAGCAATTTTTATTGTTACTATCAGTCGTGCTAGTTATACAGTATATAAGTATGGATATGTAGCAGAGTCTATGACTTAGATGTAATGCAAAAAAATATTCAATATTTTAAAACACACACACACGCACATGCTGGAGAGGAGAGAGAAAGGTCACATTATAAAAAAAAGAATAAAAAAAAAGGCTTTTTGGATGTTTACATAATCACTATTATGTGAGGTAGCAGCGCAAATCTTATCATTTCCACAAGCCAGAGTTTATAAATATATAGATATTATATAGCTAATATAGATATTTGTGTTCATGTGTGTACTGGCTGCATCCTGCACGTTTGCTTGCAACTCTTATTGAGGCATTTTAAAGTGCTATTTTTAGCTTGCCTTTAAGATTCTAATTAGATATATAGATGGTACTTTATTTATTTAGCTATCAGTCACAGTGTAGAGAACATGAAGAATGTAACACTCTACACTGAGTTTAGGGAGATGGAGGGGCATCGTTTCCATGGAGAACAAAGTCCCAACCTACCAGCATCCCTCGTGAACAAGCTGCATTGTGCGAAAGGGGGAGGAACAACTGACAAACAGACCCTCACAGGAATGGACCTCAACCTTCCTCAAGAGCGTTCAACACAAAGGCTTCTGGGTAGTCTGGGCTGTAGCCGTCGTTCATTGTAGACCCTGTCAGTGCGACCCACACTGGACTTCATATCCCAGAGGTGATACTCTATGCTTCTGCCCCACAACATGTCTACTGTACAGACCAGCACCTTTTGGATCAAATTCATCTTGATTTCCTGTTTTCCGTTTTTTTATCTTCACTTCCTGTTTTTGACCGTAAGTAGGAAGTGGGAAACAAACATTGGTGGGAAAGAAGTCTTTCTGATGTCTGTGGTGGGATCTCCGACCCAAGACACACACTCACACACACACACTCACACACACACACACACACACGGATGCCCCCCAGACACATAGGACTAAGTCTGATGATTGGGGACTGATGACCACCTGTGTGAACTTTACCCTTTAACTCCTGAGGTTATGTGGTGAGGTCACTGCTCTCTCTCAGCAATGTAAACCCCAGCAGCACAGATATAATGTATCCTCAATTACCTTCAACAACCAGTAGATGGCATCTGATTAGTTCCTGTACAACCAGTAGATGGCATCTGATTAGTTCCTGTACAACCAGTAGATGGCATCTGATTCGTTCCTGTACAACCAGTAGATGGCATCTTATTCGTTCCTGTACAACCAGTAGATGGCATCTGATTCGTTCCTGTACAACCAGTAGATGGCATCGGATTAGTTCCTGTACAAGCTCAAACTCAAAACGTATTGTGATCTCATTTACTGATACTGTATCTTGGACATTTCTCCTGGTCACCAGTTTTGCATATCATCATGGATCTAATCTGGACACGCTGGTCAGGTCTCTTAGATTACTTCTTAAATCTCTAATCTGTTAGGGGCCGATTCCAATTTAGGAATTTTCACCTTTCCTACCCACGCCTTTCTCAGTATTCGGTATTTAGACTTACTTTATTCAGTCTGCAGGTGTGACTACCTTGCGCTCTGAATACATTTAATTAAACCGCTGAAAACTCTCCAATTTGCTGGCCAACAGATTTTCTCGTGGAGTTTTCATTCAATCAGTACATTCATCTTAAATCATCCCTTTAAATACGCTGTACCTTTTTTAGTTAGAATTTTGTCGACAGACTCACTAGAATATATTGAGAGAACGGGTTCTGAATATTAGGGATCAATTAAATAAAAGCCATCTAAGTACATGCATATTCTTCTCCGTTTCGGCACCAATTGGTCGATTTTTAAAATCCTCTGATCTTGTAGATTATCTAGGTTTAGGAGAGTATTTATTAATCATAAAGAACTGGTTAGGAGAGCCTTTACGCACTAAAGAAAGAAAACTGTTGTTTGATTCATTCAGAAAGTTGCCACATTCAGTTCTTTAACCCCATGGTGCTGTTGGAAGATTAGTGTACATAGAGTTATAATAGGCAGCACAGTGTACCATAGTAGGCTACTCCCTCGTCTATTGGCTGCACCAACCATGGAACTGTGTGACGACACGGCCAAGTATTGCACCATGCGTCGGGTTCAGACTGTTATTGCTTGGTCTGCGCTCCACTATATAACGATTTAATTAGCCGATTTAACATATTTATTTTATATTATCAACTGTTACTAATGATCCACGGCCGTGACGGCGTTTGCAGAGGAAGCAAATGAAGGTAAACTAAACAGTGTAATTAAATGGAATGATAATGTAGGATATACCAACTGAAGGGAACCAACAATGTAATCAAATGGAATGATAATGTAGGCTATACCAACTGAAGGAACTAACAGTGTAATTAAATTGAATGATAATGTAGGCTAAACCAAATGAAGGTAAACTAAACAATGTATTTTTTTTTTTTTGTCATTTAGCAGACGCTCTTATCCAGAGCGATTTACAGGTAGTGAGTGCATACATTTTTCATACTGGCCCCCCGTGAATTCTGCATAATGGCACAGCATTTCATAAACTTTACTTGTGGGAAAGTTGATGTTTGTTGGTATGTTTGTTTGCTGCCATATGACTGGTTTCACATTTGTCTCCAGCAATTATATGGTAAAATAGATCTAAAACAAGTGTCATTTATATTTACAATTCCCTTATCCAAACGGATTACTAATTTACCTAGCTCTTATCAATAACTCTTATCAAGTTGTAAATTACAGTTCATGGAGAATACTGTTATTTCTATGCTTTTTCGCTAGACCTTACACATGGTTTCATTTACATTCTAGTTATTTGGCAGACGCTCTTATCCATAGTGACTTAAAGGAGCAATTAGGGTTTAAGTGCCTTGCTTAAGGGCACATCAACAGATTTTTCACCTAGTCGGCTCGGGGATTAGAACAAGCGACCTTTCGGTTACTGGCACAAAGCTCTTAACCACTAAGCTACCTTCCTCGCGCATAAAGGTGGTGGAATTATGAGGGAATGAAGTCAAGGTCAGAATAGAGCATATCTGTAGACACACCTTCATTTATTTGATCTCCACCACGAACGAATAGCATGCTATTCTCATGTTTAAATTCAAGGTCAGAATACAGCATAGAGAGAACAGTTCATATAAAGGGAAATACATTACATTCTATTTACATGCGCTTAACTCGGGTTGGAATCGGGCCCTTATTGAGTACGGTTACATGCACACAAGAATACAATTATTGTGAAAAGTCCGATTAATATAATAGTTCGATTTAAACGTTTACATGCTTTGTAAGAAGAATGATTTCCCTAGTAATCGTGTTTGCATGGACTGATCTGAAAACAATCTACCTGATGGGACTTTGATAAATGCAACAAAAAAAAACACCAAACAAAATAAACATTCGACCACGGACCATGTTCTTTTTGGGAAGCCTATTTGATTGTGAGTTTGGACATATAAAGTCTGTATGTGAAAACTATTTCTAAAATGCATACTTTTTTTTGGTGAGTTTTTCATAACTCACTTCACTCGTACATAAGAGGGAGTCTCGCGCTGCTGGCGCTGGCAGATGCGCAGATCAAACACACTGCTGGAACTGCAGATGAAGCTGTTTAAATGTCCTAATAATTTGAAAGATTAATCGGCGTACGTTTACTTCGATTTTGACCTTACACCGATTAAGATGAGCAGAGTACGATGTTTACATGACTAAATACCATATTCGGCCTACTGCCATAATCAGTCTAATATCGAACTATTAGTGTGCGTGTAAACGTACTCAGTGTTTCTAATGTTTCACTGTTAGTTGGCTGCACTGACCAAACTTTCATTACAACAAATATTTATACTCATTTTATTCATACTCTTTGCATTGCACGGTACATTTGTGTTTCTGTAGACACTGGCCATTGGAACCTGCTGTGGAGAGAGACATACCTAAAGACATTCCGGAACACTTTACACTCTGTTCTAGAACAGCATTTGCAATTCTTATCAAATCACACAGTTTTGTCAGCACTTTACCGTAAAAATAACAGTTGGATTATTTGTATTTATTTTTTATTTTGAGAAACAAAAAAATGAAGTGTTCGGTGGTGTATTTAGTCAGGGCTATTCAATAATTTCCTTTAATGTTTGCAGCACTTCCTCTCTGAATCAGTGACTGCTATATGGTCATGTTTATGAAGTAGTTTTAAATGTACTTTATATCTATTTTTGTGGGCATGATGTATAAACTTTTATTTTTTCTGTATTTGCACAAGTTTTCTTCAACAAAATGGGCGACTGACTGCTGATAGAAACAAAAATATGTTTGTTGGAAGGAAGATAAAAAAAAAAAAAGAAGCATTTATTAAAACTAAACTTATATTGAAATAATTTAACTGAGAACCAGAAGAACCCTGTTCACAGCCGGCTCTTTTGTCCTATTGAGCTATTGAAAAGACAACTAGGTATTGACATTTTGTGGTTAACATGTTTGGGAACTTGTATGAGGTTCTATGTGTCCCATAACTACTGTATATATTGAGTAGCTAGTAGCTACACGATGTTAACAACAGAACTTGAGAATTTGAAGTTTGAAAAGAGGAAGAATGCATGAACATGTATGTGTACCCTAATGTAAAGATACTTTTTCACAAGTATTGAAGATGTTTTCCAAATGTACGCCATTGTTGATGCCAAAAGGGAACAGGACAGTGTTGACATGTTGCCTTTCTCCAAAAGTAAAGCAGTGGTGTGATTTTGTCTTTCAATTTCAGCTTGAACTATGTGATGTTTATTAAGTCAAAGGGTAGAAAGAAGGGTCAAAGGTCATATGTCAGCTACTGAAGAATGTGTAGTTATTTGTTATTGGGCCACCTGTAAATTCTACTTCACTAGAGTTGTGGCACAATTTCCTGATCGTAGAAAATCTTGCAGACTTGGTCAGGTATTGTTATGTTGGTTCGCTTTACTGTCCACTATTTACCTGGTATGTTCTTAAGTTTACATTGTATAATGTTGGGTTTCTTTGGTACCAGTAACACCAATGTTTTAAATTATTTGAATTATGTATCATGCAGAAAAACGGGCTTGAACAGGACTGTAAAGTAAAGCAACATGGCTGTAAAGTAAAGCAACAGGACTGTAAAGTAAAGCTACAGGACTGTAAAGTAAAGCTACAGGACTGTAAAGTGAAGCTACAGGACTGTAAAGTAAAGCTACATGACTGTAAAGTAAAGCTACAGGACTGTAAAGTAAAGCAACATGACTGTAAAGTAAAGCAACATGACTGTAAAGTAAAGCTACAGGACTGTAAAGTAAAGCTACAGGACTGTAAAGTAAAGCTACAGGACTGTAAAGTAAAGCAACATGACTGTAAAGTAAAGCAACATGACTGTAAAGTTAAGCTACAGGACTGTAAAGTAAAGCTGCAGGAATGTTAAAGTAAAGCTACAGGACTGTAAAGTAAAGCAACATGACTGTAAAGTAAAGCAACAGGACTGTAAAGTAAAGCTACAGGACTGTAAAGTAAAGCAACATGACTGTAAAGTAAAGCTACAGGACTGTAAAGTAAAGCTACATGACTGTAAAGTAAATCAACAGGACTGTAAAGTAAAGCACCAAGACTGTAAAGTAAAGCACCAATACTGTAAAGTAAAGCTGCAGGAGTGTTAAAGTAAAGCTACAGGACTGTAAAGTAAAGCTACAGGACTGTAAAGTAAAGCAACATGACTGTAAAGTAAAGCAACAGGACTGTAAAGTAAAGCAACAGGAATGTAAAGTAAAGCACCAGAACTGTAAAGTAAAGTAAAGTAAAGTAAAGCAAGAGGACTGTAAAGGAAAGCGTTTCAGTATATGTATCAGGTAGAGCAGCTCTGCTGAAAGGGGATGGGTGACGTCATGACAGCGGAGCTGGGTGAGTCCTTGTCAGAAGGATGACCCTAGCACATCCCCAGATGGATTGATGGAGTAGGGTAAAGTTGCTCCTAGACACTGATCTTGGGTCAGTTTTTGCATTTCCCCCACTAATGGTTAAGGTTAGGATTGAGGAAGGGGAAGCTGATCCTAGACCTGTACCTAGGGGAAACTTCACCCCCGGAGCTGGATGGATGGTTGAGAGTGTTGGTGCCTTAATGCAAGCAGAAATGGATTGCCAGCACAGGGTTTGGCGAGAGTGATTTAGTGAGTAGAAGCATGTGTGAGTGAGACTAAAGAGAGGCTGACAATCAGAAAGGGAGAAAGTGGATGGAATTACAGGTAGTTTGCTCGTATTCTCGTGCACGGCTGGCATGTGACGGAACGTGGATGCACCTGAACAGGGAGGTTGAATGACTGGGGTACATTGACTATTTGCACGTGTGCTTTTGTCAATGTTGAAGAGCAAGTTATGTTCTCCTGCGTCTCATTGGCCACAGCTTTAAGATACTACACAGCGAAGTTGTGAATGTATCCCCCATACGCTGACGATGTCTCCTGTCGTCGTTGAATACGAGCCGTTTCTATAGAAATTATTTCATTGTTTAGTTTTTTTTTTTTGTTGTTGCTTGAAATGTAACCCTGTCCACGAGCTTTGCTCTCCTGTAGAATCTTCACTGAGAAACGTGATGATGGGAAATGTGTCTTTATATTCTCGTTATAAATGAGGGCTTGTCCAGTTTACAGTGGCCTTATTTGCTTTAGGAGATGTTGCTCTACTGTTGTAGCACTGGTACACAGCTGAAAGTTTGAACAAAACACGTTTTTTAAAAAGAAAAAAAATATCTCTGTATATGTATAGTTTTCTGAACTGAATGTATTTCTTCATCAATACACCATATTGGAGTGTAGCTTTTTGTTTGGTACTGTTTCATTGCAGTTTTTTCTCCAGGCGGACTCACCTGTATTGGTTCAGTCCCTTGTTATACTGTGTCTTTACCTTTTGGTTATTATTTAAAACAATAGGCTCTATGGTTGACCTTTAAAACGAGGCATGAATAAGACACATGATGTTGTGAAATTGATTGATTTATTTAATGTTGAATTGAGGTGATATCGGCTCTCCCGAATTAACCGATTTATTAATGAAGCTGAATTAACCGATTTATTAATGAAGCTGAATTAACCGATGTATTAATGAAGCTGAATTAATCGATGTATTAATTAAGCTGATAACTGTAATTTAATACACTTTTGTACTTTAGAAAAACCTTAAAATATTTACCGCATGGTTACTTTTGAAGGATTTATTGTATTTACAATATGTTGATGATAATGATGATGTAATCAATTTAGAAATATACTCAGCAATGTGTCATGGGAAATCTGTAAAATTGCAAGAAATATTAACAATTGTATCTAATGTAGCATGAATTTAGCCTTCCGTCCTACTGATATAGAGTTTCTTCTTCTGGCAATAATAATGTATGTTCTTGTGTCAGAGGACTTAGCTATGTCGGTAAGGCCTTGACTAGTAGGGCCGGCCTCAGGTCCCTTAGGTACAGTACCTCTGACTGTTTTCTATTGCACTACCATGAGGACAAACATCACTACAGAGTTTGAACGGCGGGGGGGTACCCTGGAGTGCTGGGCTCTCCTTTCACAAATCAGGACAACGTAGGCGCCGCCACAGTGTTGAAGAAATAAACACTGGACTAGTCCACTATTTTGAGGGTACCCCTAGTCAGTGTGTAAATTCAAACTCTGATAACATCTAGTTCAGCGGGATCATATCAAATTGGACCAAATTGACTAACTGTTTTCAGAGCTTAGCACCATTGACTCACAAAGCACTAAATGCATTGAGAACAAAAAAAAAACATTTTACGATGAACCCCAAGTTTTCCATGAGCAAAATTTTTTTTAAATAAAAATTCACACGAAAGTGTGCAGTCTTTACATCTGCTTGTCAACGTAGCAACCTTCAGCAAGGATAAGAATATTATTTAATTTCGTTTTTTGTTTTGTTTTTTACTCCACAGAGCAAATTTTACTACTGCTGCCGTAAACGCCGTTTGTCAACATTAAGTCACGTTTCAAATCGTCGTTAGTCACCGCACAAGTTCCTGAGCAGCCATTCTGTCTGTCTCATCCTCTGACGGTCTGTCACAAAAAACTAATGAGAATCTCCCAAAAGCCATGTTTGTTGTAAAACCACAGTAGCTTCCCCCCCTTAACGATGACCTTCATATGACCCCAGCCAGGGAGCAACCCCTCCTCTCACATTATGCAGCAATGTAACACAGTAACGTTGCAGAAATGTTGGAGAAATGTCACAGGAACTTTTGTTTTTCGATCCATCTTTTTGGAATTTAGATTATATAGATTTAAATGCCGCAGCCACACTTATTCACACACACACACACACACACACACACACAAAGGTAGTTGCCCTGCTATCAAATGTAAAGGTAGATCCCTAGGTAGCATAATGTGTGGCTTGATTGATCAATGATTGATCGATGAGGATTTTGGCCAATAGTGTGGACTTAAAACCTCATCGATGGATCACCTGATTGGACAAGGGTATATTGGGGGTGTTGGTAATAAAGTGTTTTTACTTCCTGGTCTAGTCCATCTTCTAGACTCCATGAGACATTAAAATATTGAGTTTGAAAGAGGAAAGCGTTGCAGGTTTTGAAGGATTGCAAAGACAAGGAGCTGTACTTTTATACCTGTGCTTTGTAAATGTTTTCTATGTGCAGTATTTGATAATGTAAAACTGGTATTTTTGTGGTTTGTACGCTGCAGAACTGATTACTTAAGGTGCACGTAGTTTTGTAAGAAAATTGTACCCAACTGATGAAAAACAAGAAAAAAAAAATACACCAAATCTTTCGGATTCAGAAGCCTGTATTTGCATGCCCTTTGACATCTGGACGCAAGGTCAATAAAGTTTGATTTGAATCACTACTTTCTCTTCCCATGATGTCATTGTGTAAGTGATTTAAACTTTTTGTCACTTTTGGGAACACTTGCCAGTTGGTTAGCACATGCTCGGAGTACACGTCCTGGTAATCCGTCTGGCCCTGCGGCCTTGTGAATTTTGACCTGCTTAAAAGTCTTACTCACATTGGCTACGGAGAGCGTGATCACATAGTCATCCGGAACAGCTGGTGCTCTCATGCATGCTTCAGTGTTGCTTGCCTCGAAGCGAGCATAGAAGTGGTTTAGCTCGTCTGGTAGGCTTGTGTCACTGGGCAGCTTTATAAACAAAAAGTGCAATGCATCGTTCTTCAAAGAGGACCAGCTTACTTTGTGATACATAATGCAGTGATGTGTACACTGAACCTGTCACCCCTAATAAAGCATAGTGCACTATGATAAACTGTGTCCAATGGCTTCAATACAGTGGCAGCTGCATTCATATAGACAATATCGCCATAGTCTATAACCGGAAGACTGCTGTTCCTGATGCTCCAGGCACTAACCAACAGGGGGCGCTGTCCTTTACAGTATCTGTATGAGACATTGCATTCCATATTGTAACCACTCTCTCCCTCCCTCCTCCCTCCCCCCTCCCTCCTCCTCTCCCCCCTCTCTCCCTCCCTCCCCTCCCTCCCTCCCTCCTCCTCTCCATCCTCCTCTCCCTCCCCCCTCCCTCCCTCCCTCCTCCTCCTCTCCATCCTCCTCTCCCTCTCCCTCCCTCCTCCTCTCCATCCTCCCCCCTCCCTCCCTCCCTCCTCCCTCCCTCCTCCTCCCTCCCTCCCTCCCTCCCTCCCTCCTCCTCCCTCCTCCCTCCTCTCATCCTCCTCCTCTCCCCTCTCCTCCCTCCCTCCTCCCTCCCTCCCTCTCCCTCCCCTCCCTCCCTCCCCTCCCTCCCTCCTCCTCTCCATCCTCCTCTCCCTCCCTCCCTCCCTCCCTCCCTCCCTCCCTCCTCTCCATCCTCCCTCCCTCCCACAGGTTATGAGCTTCCAACTATGATAATAGAGAGAGAATGTCTGTCTGGCTTCACAGATGGAGAGAAAGAATCAATATGTTTCTATGGGAGTGGAAAGCACTGGGCTTATGTTACAGCAGGGACCGAGTCCAGGCCACCCGCGCCACACACATGCTGGGCCTCTCCTCCGCACTGCCCACTGAGACTGATGGCGAGAGAGGAAGTGGGCTTGAAGGATATGTGGAGAGAGAGAGAGAGAGAGACAGAGAGACAGAGAGAGAAAGAGATTGAGAGAGAGAGAGAGAGACAGAGACACAGAGACACAGAGAGAGAGAGAGAGAGAGAGAGAGAGAGAGAGAGAGAGAGAGAGAGAGAGAGAGAGAGAGAGAGAGAGAGAGAGAGACAGAGACACAGAGAGAGAGAGAGACACAGAGAGAGAGAGAGGGAGAGAGAGAGAGAGACAGAGACACAGAGAGAGAGAGAGAGAGAGAGAGAGAGAGAGAGAGAGAGAGACACAGAGAGAGAGAGAGAGAGAGAGAGAGACAGAGACACAGAGAGAGAGAGAGACACAGAGAGAGAGAGAGAGAGAGAGAGAGAGAGAGAGAGAGACAGAGACACACAGAGAGAGAGAGAGAGAGAGAGAGACAGAGACACACACAGAGAGAGAGAGAGAGAGAGAGAGAGAGAGACACACAGAGAGAGAGAGAGCTCTCACACAGTGGCCGAGGATTACCAGACACCAACTGGCAAATAAACCAATCATGTGTATAACAAAAGTGTGTGAGTGAAGACGGGGAGAGAGAAAAGAGAGACAGATGGTCACAGAGGGAGGCGTACCAAGCTGGCTGTGAAGACAACATTATGGTTTCTTCATGCCAGAAAAAGAAGGAGTATCTGTGATCTGTAAATGTCCGCGTAATCATTCAAAACTCAGTCAGCGTAATCATTCAAAACTCAGTCAGCGTAATCATTCAAAACTCAGTCAGCGTAATCATTCAAAACTCAGTCAAGGTCTATCGCTGTGCAGATGTTGAGTCTTCATTCATACACAGCCATCCTACCTGGAGGTTTATCGCACAATCCCCCTGTCGATGGGGTGGTAATTGAGTCGCCTTCTTTTTACAGAAGGCGAGAGCCAAATCGGCATATTCAGGCGGAATGTGCATGGTGGAAACCTGGTTTGGACTTTCCACCGTAGTTGCCCCTACGGAAACAGGGTCCTCTGTAGCTCAGCTGGTAGAGCACGGCGCTTGTAACGCCAAGGTAGTGGGTTCGATCCCCGGGACCACCCATACACAAAAATGTATGCACGCATGACTGTAAGTCGCTTTGGATAAAAGCGTCTGCTAAATGGCATATTATTATTATTATTATCCTCAGAATCACTTCCATTACCTGAGGCTAAATCATTTGAGACACTGTCGATTTAAAACTATTACAGACTACAAAAGGAAGCACAGTTGCGAGCTGCCCAGTGACACAAGCCTACCAGATGAGTTAAACCACTTCTATGCTCGCTTCGAGGCAAGCAACACCGAAGCATGCATGAGAGCACCAGCTGTTCCGGATGACTATGTGATCACGCTCTCCGTTGCCAATGTGAGTAAGACTTTTAAGCAGCTCAACATTCACAAGGCCGCAGGGCCAGACGGATTACCAGGACCTGTACTCCGAGCATGTGCTGACCAACTGGCAAGTGTCTTCACCGACATTTTCAACATGTCCCTGACTGAGTCTGTAATACCAACATGTTTCAAGCAGACCACCATAGTCCCCGTGCCCAAGGACACTAAGATAACCAGCCTAAATGACTACCGACCCGTAGCACTGACGTCTGTAGCCATGAAGTGCTTTGAAAGGCTGGTCATGGCTCACATCAACACCATTATCCCAGAAACCCTAGACCCACTCCAAATTGCATACCGCCCCAACAGATCCACAGATGATGCAATCTCTATTGCACTCCACACTGCCCTTTCCCACCTGGACAAGAGGAACACCTACGTGAGAATGCTATTCATTGACTACAGCTCAGCATTCAACACCATAGTGCCCTCAAAGCTCATCACTAAGCTAAGGATCCTGGGACTAAACACCTCCCTCTGCAACTGGATCCTGGACTTCCTGACGGGCCGCCCCCAAGTGGTAAGGGTAGGTAACAACACATCTGCCACGCTGATCCACAACACGGTGGCCCCTCAGGGGTGCGTGCTCAGTCCCCTCCTGTACTCCCTGTTCACCCATGACTGCATGGCCAGGCACGACTCCAACACCATCATTAAGTTTGCCGACGACACAACAGTGGTAGGCCTGATCACCAACAACGATGAGACAGCCTATAGGGAGGAGGTCAGAGACCTGGCCGTGTGGTGCCAGGATAATAACCTCTCCCTCAACGTGACCAAGACAAAGGAGATGAATGTAGACTACAGGGGAAAAAAAGGACTGAGCACGCCCCCATTCTCATCGACGGGGCTGTAGTGGAACAGGTTGAGAGCTTCAAGTTCCTTGGTGTCCACATCACTAACGAACTGTCATGGTCCAAACACACCAAGACAGTCGTGAAGAGGGCATGACAATGCCTATTCCCCCTCAGGAGACTGAAAAGATTTGGCATGGGTCCTCAGATCCTCAAAAAGTTATACAGCTGCACCATCGAGAGTATCCTGACTGGTTGTATCACTGCCTGGTATGGCAACTGCTCGACCTCCTACCGCAAGGCACTACAGAGGGTAGTGCGTACGGCCCAGTACATCACTGGGGCCAAGCGTCCTGCCATCCAGGACCTCTATACCAGGCGGTGGAGGAAGGCCCTCAAAATTGTCAAAGACTCCAGCCACCCTAGTCATAGACTGTTCTCTCTGCTACCGCACGGCAAGCGGTACCGGAGTGCCAAGTCTAGATCCAAAAGACTCCAACAGCTTCTACCCCCAAGCCATAAGACTCCTGAACAGCTAATCATGGCTACCCGGACTATTTGCACTGCCCCACCACCCCCACCCCATATTTTTACGCTGCTGCTACTCTGTTAATTATTTATGCATAGTCACTTTAACTCTACCCACATGTACATATTACCTCAACTACCTCAACTAGACGGTGGTCCCGCACATTGACTCTGCACCGGTACTCCCCTGTATATATAGCTTCCCTACTGTTATTTTATTTTACTTCTGCACTTTTTTTCTCAACACTTTTTTGTTGTTGTTTTATTTTACTTTATTTTATTTAAATAAATGCAGTGTTGGTTAAGGGCTGTAAGTAAGCATTTCACTGTAATATCTACACCTGTTGTATTCGGCGCATGTGGCCATAAACATTTGATTTGATTTGATTTGAAAATACAGAATTTCAACAAAACATTTTTATTACTTGATTTTTTCCCACAAGCCTTTTTTATATTATCTGAAAATAAAACAAACAGATGGAACATAACTAATATACATATTATCATATAGATTATCAGACAAAATATATTGAAACAAAATATATGTTTGATAAGCAAGAAAATACACAGTAACATCCTTATTGACATTTACATTCATTGTGTTTGCTGATATTTTACAAAGAAAATAAAATACAAGCAATAAAGGAACAAATATTTCATTTATGTTTCTCTCACAAATGTATAAAACTAAAGAGGTGTCATATTACTAACACACTTATAGAAGGTGATGTACTCAACTATGGCTGAGATGGCATTACTATTGACCAAAAATTATTGTTGTCGATCAACAATGACAAGCCACCTTGGTCTGATACCTTGGATGGAAAATTACTGAGGATAATATCGGACGATATTGCCACTCCTATTTGCCATATCTTCAATCTAAGCCTACTAGAAAGTGTGTGCCCTCAGGCCTGGAGGGAAGCAAAAGTTATTCCCCTACCTAGGGATAGTAAAGCCCCCTTTACTGGCTCAAATAGCCGACCAATCAGCCTGTTACCAACCCTTTGGAAAAGATAGTGATTGACCAGATACAATGCTATTTTACAGTAAACAAATTGACAACAGACCTTCAGCACTCTTATAGGGAAGGACATTCAACATGCACGGTACTGACACAAATGGCTGACGATTGGCTGAGAGAAATTGATGATAAAAAGATTGTGGGGGCTGTTTTGTTAGACTTCAGTGCGGCTTTTGACATTATTGAGCATAGTCTGCTGCTGGAAAAACGTATGTGTTATGGCTTTACACCCCCTGCTATATTGTGGATAAAGTGTTACCTGTCTAAAAGAACACAGAGTGTGTTCTTTGATGGAAGCCTCTCCAACATAATCCAGGTAGAATCAGGAATTCCCCAGGGCAGCTGTCTAGGCCCCTTACTCTTTTCAAACTTTACCAATTACTAATTGAGTAAAGCCAGTGTGTCTATGTATGCAGATGACTCAACACTTTACACGTCAGCTACTACAGCGAGTGAAATTACTGCAACACTTAACAAAGAGCTGCAGTCAGGTTCAGAATGGGTAGCAAGAGATAAGTTAGTCCTAAATATTTCAAAAACTAAAAGAATTGTATTTGGGACAAATTATTCACTAAACCTCAACTAAATCTTGTAATGAATAATGTGGAAATTGAGCAAGTTGAGGTGACTAAACTGCTTGGATTAACCTTGGATTGTAGTCTGTAATGGTCAAAACATGTTGATGCAACAGTAGCTAAGATGGGGAGAAGTCTGTCCATAATAAAGCGCTGCTCTGCCTTCTTAACAACACTATCAACAAGGTCCTTAAATGTACATGGAGAGCTAACATTAATAATATGCATGTCAATCTCTCATGGCTCAAAGTGGAGGAGAGAGTGACTTCATCACTACTTGTTTTTGTAAGAAGTGTTGACAAGCTGAATGCACCGAGCTGTCTGTTTAAACTACCAGCACACAGCTCGGACACCCATGCATACCCCACAAGACATGCCACCAGAGGTCTCTTCACAGTCCCCAAGTCCAGAACAGACTATGGGAGGCGCACAGTACTACATAGAGCCATGACTACATGGAACTCTATTCCACATCAAGTAACTGATGCAAGCAGTAGAATCAGATTGAAAAAAACAAATAAAAATACACCTTATGGAACAGCGGTGAAGAGACACACACACACGATAACACGCACTCTACACACATGTACACGTAGATATGTGGTAGTAGAGTAGTGGCCTGAGGGAACACACTTAATGTGTTGTGAAAAGTGTTATGAAATGTAATGCAATATTTTGTATTGTACATTTACATTTTAGTCATTTAGCAGACGCTCTTATCCAGAGCGACTTACAGAAGCAATTAGGTTTAAGTGCCTTGCTCAAGGGCACATCGACAGATTTTTCACCTAGTCGGCTCGGGAATTAGAACCAGCGACCTTTCGGTTACTGGCACAACGCTCTTAACCACTAAGCCACCTGCCGTACATAACTGCCTTAATGTTGCTGGACCCCAGGGAGAGTAGCTGCTGCCTTGGCAGGGGATCCTTAATAAATAAAAATAAAAATCTCCAGAAATACAGCACTTTGACTTATTCCACATTTTGTTGTGTTACAGCCTGAATTTAAAATTGATTAAATTCTTATTTTTTCTCATCCATCTACACACAATACCCCATAATGACAAATTGAAAACATGTTTATAGAAATTTCTACACATTTATTGAAAATGCAATACAGAAATATCTCATTTACATAAGTATTCACACCCCTGAGTCAATACATGTTAGAATCACCTTTGGCAGCGATTACAGATGTGAGTCTTTCTGGGTACGTTTCTAAGAGCTTTGCACACCTGGATTGTACAATATTTGCACATTACTCTTAAAATAATTCTTCAAGCTCTGTCAAGTTGGTTGTTGATCATTGCTAGACAGCCATTTTCAAGTCTTGCCATAGATTTTCAAGCTGATTTAAGTAAAAACTGTAACTAGACGACTCAGGAACATTCAATGTCGTCTTGGTAACCAACTCCAGTGTATATTTGGCCTTGTGTTTTAGGTTATTGTCCTGCTGAAAGGTGCATTTTTCTCCCAGTGTCTGTTGGAAAGCAGACTGAAACAGATTTTCTTCTAGGATTTTGCCTGTGCTTAGCTCTATTTCATTTATTTTTATCCTGAAAATCTCCCTAGTCCTTGTCGATGACAAGCATCCCCATAACATGATGCAGCCACCACCATGCTTGAAAATATGAACAGTGCTACTCAGTGATGTGTTGTGTTGGATTTTCCCCAATTTCTTTGCAGTTTTAATTTAGTGCCTTATTGCAAACAGGATGCATGTTTTGGAATATTTGTATTCTGTTCAGGCTTCCTTCTTTTCACTCTGTCATTTAGGTTAGTGTTGTGGAGTAACTACAATGTTGTTGATCCATCCTCAGTTTTCTCCTCTCACCATTAAACTCAGTAACTGTTTTAAAGTCACCATAGGCTTCATGGTGAAATCCCTGAGCGGTTTCCTTCCTCTCCGGCAACTGAGCTAGGAAGGATGCCTGTATCTTTGTAGTGACTGGGTGTCTTGATAAACCATCCAAAGTGTAATTAATATCTTCACCATGCTCAAAGGGATATGCAATGTCTGCTTTTTTATTTTTACCCATCTACCAATGCCTTTGTGAGGCATTGGAAAACCTCCCTGGTCTTTGTGGTTGAATCTGTATTTGAAATTCACTGCTCGACTGAGGGACCTTACAGATAATTGTATGTGTGGGGTGAGTGAGTACATGCTCAAGACATTTCAACTTTTCATTTTTAATTAATTTGTACATTTTTCAAAAAACATAATGCCACTGACATAATGGGGTATTGTGTGTAGGCCAGTGACACAACATCTAAATTGAATCCATTTTACATTCAGGCTGTAACACAACAACATGTGGAAAAAGGTCAAGGGGTGTGAATACTTTCCGAAGGCACTGTATGTCAGCTATTGCCTGGTGTTGATCCAAGACAAGGCTGCCCGACCATGTTCATGTAGACCTCTTCTCCTGTAGGGTCAGTCCAGCCCTAATTTAGTACACCTGATTCTACATATTAGCTGCTCACCAAGACCTTAACTAGCTGAATCAGGTATGTCAGGTTAGGGTTGGAGCAACAAAAAAAAAACCCACAGGAGAGTAGCTCTCCAGGAACCGGGTTCGGCAGCCCTGATCTAAGAGGATCTTATTGTAACCTCTAAATGCAAACTAAACCCATCCGCTCTTACTCTTCAGTATTGCTCTGAATGACATGAGCTGAGGTGTGTGGTTGTTTCAAGTAGAAACTGTGAGTTGCATCTAAGAAATGTAACCACCATTTAGAATAGCTTACTTAAAGGACAAAGTGCTATGTGCCTGGTCTGCAGTTGCGGTGTTGGTGATAGTCAAAGACTGTAATTGCTATAACCTAGTTATAACCTCTCTCTATCTGTCTCTCCCGCTGTCTGTGTCTCTCTCTCTTTCCCGCTGTCTCTCTCTCTTTGTCTCTCTCTCCCCCCCCTCTCTCTCTCTCTCGCTCTCTCTCTCCCCCCGTCTCTCTCTCTCTCTCTCTCTCTGTGGCAGCGTAATATTAATAACTAGCCCACATCCTGTATTCTCTATTCAAACACGTGCTTCTTGCCTCGTACGAACATGGTCCTTCAGAATGTGGAAAGACATGTCTTTGTGAATGAACTACTTACATTATTACCTCATCATGCATTTATAATAATCATAATAATAGCCTAGTAATAACGATAATAAACAGATACTACTTGTTATTGTTTGTGTGTGTGAGTAAACAGACATGGAGGTGGGGCTTTGACTAAATAAGGAATGATTGACATGTACCCAGTGGCCAATCGCTGATCGTCTCATAGGTTTCACATATATATATATATATTTTTTAAAACAAGTAAAACACAACAAATATTTGCTTGCTGTCCGAACTGAAAATCTCAACCTGAACGGCTCCAGCAGTTTTACAGGCCTTCAACAGGTTGATCTCTTTCCCATTTGGCACCCTATCCTCTAGTGCACTACAATTTGATGGCGCTGGTCAAAAGTAGTGCACTATGTAGGGAAGAGAGTGCCGTTTGGAACACTGGTATTCAGAGGTTTGATATTGGTGGACTGAGAACAGGAGTAGTCCCTATGGAAACTGAAATACATTCAGACACAGTCATAGAACATTCAAATACTTCCAAAACATTAATTGACAGGCAGTCAGAGAACATTCAAACACGTACAATAACACTGATATACACTCATAGGGACAACATAGTCAATGACATTGAGAGACATTCTTTTTAGATTGAACTAAATACAGGTGGTGGTCCGAGAGTGAGGACGGAGAGAACACATTTAGAGAGATTCGGCGCAGGGCTGCGCTCAATTCAATTCTCGATTCAGTCAATTCAGGAGTTGAATTTGGTTAGTTTCAATTAAATTCCCTGAATTGTTCAATGCTTGAATTTAAGATTCACCATTGTTTTCTACGATAATTTTTTCATTTCATGAATAGACTGAATTGACTGACCCCCCAAAACCTAACTCGGAGATACACATACATTCATAGTGTGGTCATTGAAACATTCACAAAGAGACAGTCATTATACGCGTTGCAGATAGTAGACATTACATGCAGTCTCAAAATGGACGTCAATCAAATGTTGAAACGACAACTATCTTACAGCTGTCTGTGGTCATATAGGCTGAGTCCCAAATGGCACAACATATTCTCAACCCTCAGGATGACCTGGATATACAGTCAGATTGACCTGTGGGGTGTTTCAGGATGACCTGGATATACAGTCAGATTGACCTGTGGGGTGTTTCAGGATGACCTGGATATACAGTCAGATTGACCTGTGGGGTGTTTCAGGATGACCTGGAAATACAGTCAGATTGACCTGTGGGGTGTTTCAGGATGACCTGGATATACAGTCAGATTGACCTGTGGGGTGTTTCAGGATGACCTGGATATACAGTCAGATTGACCTGTGGGGTGTTTCAGGATGACCTGGATATACAGTCAGATTGACCTGTGGGGTGGTCCAGTTCCAGATGAAGAATTGAGGTAGCCAGATAATTTACTTATTTCCCTCATTAAAATGATAAATCAATTTATAACATTTTTGACATGCGTTTTTCTGAATTTTGTTGTTGTTATTCTGTCTCTCACTGTTCAAATAAACCTACCATTAAAATGATAGACGGATCATTTCTTTGTCAGTGGGCAAACGTACAAAATCAGCAGGGGATCAAATACTTTTTTCCCCTCACTGTATGTATGTCTTCATTTTCTGGTTAATTTTGAAAGCTACACTTGAATATGTGTTGTTGGTTGTCAAGACAATTACACCGTACTAATTTCAACTACATAATATTATATCCTAATATTTAGGCCAGTTCAGTTAGCTGGCTAACTAATTAATCCTGCTTTCTGGAACATTCCCCATGTCCTTATCCTTCTAGACTCTTCTCTCTTTCTCTACCTTATATACAAAAAGGCCTTCCAATACATGTAGTATTGAGGACGTATTTAGGGTTGCAAAATTTGGGTAACTTTCCCAAAAGGTCAATTTTCCAGAAATCCTGGTTGGAGGGTTCTGGATTCCCTGCTTATCCCCCTCCCCGATTCCAGGAATCTTCCAACCAGGATTTCTGGAAAACCAGGGATTTTTTTTTGAAAGTTTACGTAGAGATAGCACAGTGAGTTGATATGCTCAATTGCTCATACTAGAATGAACCGTTAACCCCAGAAGGGTCATTAGCTAGACTAGCATACCTGCTAATTCTATCCTGTAACATAAAAAATGAATAGCCGCCCTAGGGCCGTTCCTGTATGTATTGCACTACTTTAAATGTCCTCTACAAGTTTGAATGTAGCCTACTATGTTGTAGAAAGTAACTAATATTGTATAATCAACAGTATGCTAACCGTTTAGTCTAATAGCGACACAGATGCCACCCAACACATCTGAACCACCCATTACTAGCCATTATAAAGCTCTCCAGTCATCTTTGGTTTCTGATTAGCCGGTCGTTGTTTAAAGGACATTTGACTGAGAATCTTCTAGACTCTGTCCCAAATGGCCATTACCTATATAAGTGCACTAATTTCTAACATAACCTTGTGGGCCCTAGTCAAAAGTAGTGCACTACAACGGGAACAGGGTGGCATTCGGTAATGTAAAGCCCTCCAGGAGTTGCGTTGAAGACCCCTGCGATGAGAGGTAGGGGTCCGCAGGTAGGTAATGTAAAGCCCTCCAGGAGTTACGTTGAAGACCCCTGCGATGAGAGGTAGGGGTCCGCAGGTAGGTAATGGAGCCTTTAGTAACAGCAAGGGTTAACGCCAGGTCTGCGTCCCTATGGGCCCTGGTCAAAAGTAGTGCACTATAAAGGGAACATGGTGCCACTTGGGGATGCAGCCAGGATCTATACAGACTAGGGGGGACCACCAACTAACTGAAGTCTGTTTCAAACCAGGAATAGTTCAGTTGGAGGAGTTAATCAGGAATAGTTCAGTTGGGAGTTCACCAGGAATAGTTCAGTTGGAGGAGTTAATCAGGAATAATTCAGTTGGGAGGAGTTCACCAGGAATAGTTCAGTTGGAGGAGTTAATCAGGAATAGTTCAGTTGGGAGGAGTTCACCAGGAATAGTTCAGTTGGAGGAGTTAATCAGGAATAATTCAGTTGGGAGGAGTTCATCAGGAATAAAGGCTGATACAGTTTACCCATTACACATCAGAGATAGTTAAGCATGCACACACAATCACTCACACACAATCACTCACACACAATCACTCACACACACTCACTCACACACACACACTCACACACACATGCTGGATATGAGATGTATTCTATGCTGTGGTCCCAGTTCAGTGTGACCTTTGATCTCTTCTCCTCTGAGCCCTGTCCTTTGATTGGTCGAAGAATGATCTGAAGGCAAGCATGGAAATCGGCAAAAATGGCTCTGAAAGAAGGAGAGGAGAGGAGGAGTGGAGAGGAGCAGTGGAGAGGAGGAGTGGAGAGGAGGAGAGGAGGAGGAGAAGAGGAGTGGAGAGGAGGAGTGGAGAGGAGCAGTGGAGAGGAGGAGAGGAGGAGGAGAAGAGGAGGAGAGGAGAGGAGGAGTGGAGAGGAGGAGAGGAGGAGAGGAGAGGAGGAGTGGAGAGGAGGAGAGGAGGAGTGGAGAGGAGGAGAGGAGAGGAGGAGAGCTAGAAATAGCTCCTATATAAACTTCCCCACCCTCCTCCTCCTACCCTGTTATCTAAAATGTCTGATGGAGAGTTTATTAAACCTTCCAAGCCCCACTGCTGCTCAGTGACATCAACTTCACTTCCTCTTCAGATAATGACATCACTTCCAGACGTGTGACGTCATCATGTGGGTGGAGCTTTGAGTCGTTGGTCCTCCCATGTGCTGACCGCCGTATCCCATCATGCCATTGGCTCCGTAGAAGTTCACTCCCGCCATGTGCTGGGTCACCTGGTGGGAGAAACGCATGTGCGCACACACGCACACACACGCGCGCACACGCACACACAAACACACACAAACACACACAAACACACAAACACACACACACAAACACACACACACAAACAAACACACACACACACACACACACACAAACACACAGGTTTGAATACTTTAGTCAAATTCTTCAGTTTATGTAAATATCCAGTTACACACATACTGCCTTATAGAAACACTCATTTCCTCGCTCAGTCCTCAGCGGTGTAGTAACACTCGCTCCAGGTGTCTGTGTATCTCACCTGGTGCTGCTGACCCTGCTGTACTCCGTACACCTGCTGAGGCACGGCCACCACTCCTCCCATCATGCCGTTCTGCTGAGCTCCCATCATGCCGTTCTGCTGAGCTCCCATCATGCCGTTCTGCTGAGCTCCCAACATGCCGTTCTGCTGAGCTCCCATCATGCTGTTCTGCTGAGCTCCCACCATGCCGTTCTGCTGAGCTCCCACCATGCCTTGCTGCTGAGCCATCATGCTGTGGGGCACTCCTGCCATGAACGGGGATGTGTTGACCGCTTGCCCAATGACACCCTGTTGAGCCATAAAGCCGTTCTGCTGCGCTAGTACCATTCCGTTCTGCTGAGCTCCCATAATGCTTTGCTGTCCTCCCATCATGCCGTTCTGCTGCTGACCACTCAGGGCCATCATGGAGTGTGATGTCACCATGCCTCCTCCCATCGCTCCCCCCTGTGTGGCCAGGGAATGGTACGATCCGTAGTAGCCCAGCTGGGCAGGGTTCATGTACAGGCCAGCTGGAGACACAAAGTTAAGCCACTCATCAGAGTAAAAGTTGGTAGCCTGGGCATGTTCCGTGAACTATCATTAGACTTGATTCAAAATGACAGTTGGTGAAGGACAGTTAGGAAAAACGATAGTGACCACTTTTACTCAAGTATAGGCCAGCTGGCGGTACAAACATATACTGACATAGATACACAGTCAAGCCACTAATTAAGCCATAGAATAACATAACCTAGGTTAATTTACAGTCCAACGACATCAAAGATGATCGACACGTGAACAACTACACAGTGACCTCTTCTCTTACCGCGTGCAGCTAGGTTCTGGTGCGACGTGGGTGGGGTGGCGTAGAGGGAGAGGATGGAGTCCTTGGACATCTTTCTCCTAGAGCCCTCCTGTCTGGGTGCCGAGTCCAGGAACAGGCTGAGGATCTCGGGTACCGACGAGGCCTCACAACCCCTGGGCATGGAGCTACCCACCGGCTGGAGAGAGGAGAGATTTGTTACACAGGGTTAGTGTGTGTGTGTTTGTCTATCTGTCTGTGTATTCCTGGTCACTCTCTCTGAATCTCACCGTGGTCTTGGTGGAGGTGGCTAAGGAGGAGGCAGGCAGAGAGCTAAATAGATCCCGGCCAGAGTGCACCGTAGCTGGGTTAACCACCGCAGGACACCCCCTCTCTCCAGGGCTGGATCTACCATTACATACAGCAGCAGGGGGAGCAGGAGCATCTGAAAGAGAGAGAAAGAGAGAGAGAGAAGAAAGTAGGAGAGAGGTAGAGAGAGAGAGGAGTGGGTAGAGAGAGAGAGAGAGAGAGAGAGAGAGAGAGAGAGAGAGAGAGAGAGAGAGAGAGAGAGAGGAGTGAGTGAGTGGGAGAGAGAGAGGAGAGTGGTAGAGAGAGAGAGAGAGAGAGAGAGAGAGAGAGAGAGAGAGAGAGAGAGAGTGGGAGAGAGAGGGAGAGTGGGAGAGAGAGAGAGAGAGAGAGAGAGAGTGGGAGAGAGAGAGAAAGAGAAAGAGAGAGAGTGGGAGAGAGAGGAGAGTGGGAGCAAGAGAGAGAGTGGGATATGTGTCAACAGCAACCTTGGGAACATCCTCTGCATTGACTTGTACATTTCCTCAGTGAAAACAACGTACTGAACAAATGTCAAATTGGCTTTTTACCAAATTACCGTACGACAGACCACGTATTCACCCTACACACCCTAATTTACAAACAAACAAACCAAAACAACAAGTGAGCAGTTAAAATTGGCAAGAAACACACACATTTATTTCCACAAGGGTGTGAGACAGTGATGCACCTTGAGCCCCACCCTCTTCAACATATTTACCAACGAATTGGCGAGGGCACTAGAACAGTCTGCAGCACCCGGCCTCACCCTACTAGAATCTGAAGTCAAATGTCTTCTGTTTGCTGATGATCTGGTGCTTCTGTCCCCAACCAAGGAGGGCCTACAGCAGCACCTAGATCTTCTGCACAGATTCTGTCAGACCTGGGCCCTGACAGTAAATTTACATTTACATTTACGTCATTTAGCAGACGCTCTTATCCAGAGAGACTTACAAATTGGTGCATTCACCTTATAGCCAGTGGGATAACCACTTTACAATATGTATTTTTATTTTTTATTTATTTTTTATCGCAGGAAGACAAAAATAATTGTGTTCCAAAAAAGGTCCAGTTGCCAGAGCCACAAATACAAATTCCATCTAGACACCGTTGCCGTAAAGCACACAAAAAAATATAACTACCTCGGCCTAAACATCAGCGCCACAGGTAACTTCCACAAAGATGTGAATGATCTGAGATACAAGGGCCTTCTACGCCATCAAAAGGAACATAACATTTGACATCCCAATTAGGATCTGCATAAAAATACTTGAAACAGTTATAGAACCCATTGCCTTTTACGGTTGTGAGGTCTGGGGTCCGCTCACCAACCAAGAATTCACAAAATGGGAGAGAGACAGAGAGAGAGACAGAGAGAGAGACAGAGAGAGAGAGAGAGAGAGAGAGAGAGAGAGAGAGAGAGAGAGAGAGAGAGAGAGAAGAGAGAGAGAGAGAGAGAGAGTGAATGTTTTTGGACATGTCAGCACTGTTTAGACGGCTATAGCCTGAGTACCAGTCTGTTTGTGCTCTCGCCAACTCCTTGTCATGTTTGGCTTGACCATGAATTATTGAGTCGCCAAGAGCACAAACAGATATAGGCCCAGGCTAATGTTGCCCATTTCTGTTGAAAGCTATTTGTATGTGAGTATGTGTAGAGAGGTGTACTGATACCAAGTCCTAGGAGGTCTGAGACAGACGGAGACTGTGTCTTTGGGCTGTTTTCTCTCTTCTGAAAGAGTCAACAACAAAAACTGCATTACATAAGTAACTGAAGACAACAGGTTAAATACCAAACCAAGCTTAGAAGACATTTTGCAGATACTGTACACACATTCAAACTCACCAACTTCATCTTCTCAAACACTACTGGCTCCTTGGGGATGTTTTCACAGGTCTTCTCTTTCTAAATGAGGGAGAAGCAGAGGTCAGAAGAGAGAGCGAGAGAGAGAGGGAGAAACCTATCCAACCAAAAACATAGAGACACAGAAAACCTGAGCCTACGCCTTCACTATGGTGAATCACTAAAACACTACAGAAATACACTACAGAAAAAGAAGGAACAGCACGTCAGAAATCAGCTCAATGTAATTGAAGAATCCATAGACTCTAACCACTTCTGGGAAAATTGGTACACACTTAACAAACAACAACACGAAGAGCTATCTATCCAAAACGGAGATGTATGGATAAACCACTTCTCCAATCTTTTTGGCCCTATAACAAAGAACAAACAGCAAAAACATTTACATGATCAAATGTAAATCTTAGAATCAACTATTAAAGACTTCCAGAACCCACTGGATTCTCCAATTACATTGAATGAACTACAGGACAAAATACAAACCCTCCAACCCAAAAAGGCCTGTGGTGTTGATGGTATCCTCAATGAAATGATAAAATATACAGACCACAAATTCCAATTGGCTATACTTAAACTCTTTAACATCATCCTTAGCTATGGCATCTTCCCCAATATTTGGAACCAAGGACTGATAACTCCAATCCACAAAAGTGGAGACAAATTTGACTTCAATATCTACTGTGGGATATGCGTCAACAGCAACCATGGGAAAATCCTCTGCATTATCATTAACAGCAGAATTGTACATTTCCTCAGTGAAAACAATGTCCTGAGCAAATGTTAAATTGGCTTTTTACCAAATTACTGTACGACAGACCACGTATTCACCCTACACATCCCAATTGACAAACAAACAAAACAAAACAAAGGCAAAGTCTTCTCATGCTTTGTTGATTTCAAAAAAGCTTTTGACTCAATTTGGCTTGAGGGTCTGATATACAAATTGATGGAATGTGGTGTTGGGGGAAAAACATACGAAATTATAAAATCCATGTACACAAACAACAAGTGTGCGGTTAAAATGGTCAAAACACACACATTTCTTTCCACAGGGCCGTGGGGTGAGACAGGGATGCAGCTTAAGCCCCACCATCTTCAACATATATATATATAAATAAATAAATTGGCGAGGGCACTAGAACAGTCTGCAGCACCCGGCCTCACCCTACTAGAATCTGAAGTCAAATGTCTACTGTTTGCTGATGATCTGGTGCTTCTGTCACCAACCAAGGAGGGCCTACAGCAGCACCTAGATCTTCTGCAGAGATTCTGTCAGACCTGGGCCCTGACAGTAAATCTCAGGAAGACAAAATAAATTGTATTCCAAAAAAGCTCCAGTTGCCAGGACAACAAATACAAATTCCATCTAGACACCGTTGCCCTAGAGCACACAAGAATCTATACATACCTCGGACTAAACATCAGCGTCACAGGTAACTTCCACAAAGCTGTGAACTATCTGAGAGACAAGGCAAGAAGGGCCTTCTATGCCATCAAAAGGAACATAACATTTGACATCCCAATTAGGATCTGGTTAAAAATACTTGAATCAGTTATAGAACCCATTGCCCTTTATGGTTGTGAGGTCTGGGGTCCGCTCACCAACCAAGAATTCACAAAATGGGACAAACACCATATTGAGACTCTGCATGCAGAATTCTACAAACATATCCTCAGTGTACAACGGAAAACACTAAATAATGCATGCAGAGCAGAATTAGGCTGATACCCGCTAATTATCAAAATCCAAAAAAGAGCCGTAAAATTCTACAACCACCTAAAATAAGCGATTCCCAAACCTTCCATAACAAAGCCATCACCTACAGAGAGATGAACCTGGAGAAGAGTCCCCTAAGTAAGCTGGTCCTGGGGCTCTGTTCACAAACACAAACAGACCCCACAGAGCCCCAGGACGGCAACACAATTAGACCCAACCAAATCATGAGAAAACAAAAAGAGAATTACTTGACACATAGGAAAGAATTAACAAAGAAACAGAGCAAACTAGAATGCTATTTGGCCCTAAACACAGAGTACACAGTGGCAGAATACCTGACCACTGTGACTGACCCAAACTTAAGGAAAGCTTTGAATATGTACAGACTCAGTGAGCATAGCCTTGCTATTGAGAAAGGCCGCTCTCAAGAGAAGACAGGCTATGTGCACACTGCCCACAAAATGAGGTGGAAACTGAGCTGCACTTCCTAACCTCCTGCCAAATGTATGACCATATTAGAGACACATATTTCCCTCAGATTACACAGACCCACAAAGAATTCGAAAACAAATCAAATTTTGATAAACTCCCATATCTATTGGGTGAAAAACCACAGTGTGCCATCACAGCAGCAAGATTTGTGACCTGTTGCCACAAGAAAAGGGCAACCAGTGAAGAACAAACACCATTGTAAATACAACCCATATTTATGTTTGAGAGAGAGATAGAGGGAGGGATAGAGTGGGAGAGTGTTCGAGAGAGAGGGGGAGAGAGAGAGAGAGAGAGAGAGAGAGAGAGAGAGAGAGGGCGAGAGAGAGATTGCAATACAATGCTTTAATTCATTATTTAAATGAACTGTGTGTGTGTGTGTGTGTGTGTGTGTGTGTGTGTGTGTGTGTGTGTGTGTGTGTGTGTGTGTGTGTGTGTGTGTGTGTGTGTGTGTGTGTGTGTGTGTGTGTGTATCCAGACTCACTCTAAGCCTGTTGACGTCTAGGACCTTGTCCATGTACTTCTTCTTATCATATTTGTCCCGGATAAACATCTCTGCTGACCTACACAGGAGGGTTAAGGAAAGAGACCTCTGTTGTGGTCATATGTAGCTCAATTGGTAGAGCATGGCGCTTGTAACGACAGGGTAGTTGGTTCGATCCCCGGGACCACCCATACGTAAAAATGTATGCGCACACGACTGTAAGTCGCTTTGGATAAAAGCGTCTGCTAAATGGCATATTATTATTATTATATTATTAGACCGCAGGTCTGCATCACTCTCTCACACACACACACACACACACACACACACACACACACACACACACACACACACACACACACGCAGTGCTGTAAGGATACTGGTCAGTCTCTGGTCTTATGAAACACTCTGGTAGGAAAGCTTCATAGAGTCGTCTGGCCTTGGCATTCCCCATCTCCTGAACACACTGCAGACAGAGAGATACAGTTGGTTAATAACACATCTACTGAACACACTGCAGAAAGAGAGATACAGTTGGTTAATAACACATCTACTGAACACACTGCAGACAGAGACAGTTAGTTAATAACACATCTACTGAACACACTGCAGACAGAGACAGTTAGTTAATAACACATCTACTGAACACACTGCAGACAGAGACAGTTAGTTAATAACACATCTACTGAACACACTGCAGACAGAGATATACAGTTAGTTAATAACACATCTACTGAACACACTGCAGACAGAGAGATACAGTTAGTTAATAACACATCTACTGAACACACTGCAGACAGAGATACAGTTAGTTAATAACACATCTACTGAACACACTGCAGACAGAGATACAGTTAGTTAATAACACATCTACTGAACACACTGCAGACAGAGACAGTTAGTTAATAAAACATCTACTGAACACACTGCAGACAGAGATACAGTTAGTTAATAACACATCTACTGAACACACTGCAGACAGAGACACAGTTAGTTAATAACACATCTACTGAACACACTGCAGACAGAGACAGTTAGTTAATAAAACATCTACTGAACACACTGCAGACAGAGATACAGTTAGTTAATAACACATCTACTGAACACACTGCAGACAGAGATACAGTTAGTTAATAACACATCTACTGAACACACTGCAGACAGAGATACAGTTAGTTAATAACACATCTACTGAACACACTGCAGACAGACAGAGACAGTTAGTTAAAAACACATCTACTGAACACACTGCAGACAGAGAGATACAGTTAGTTAATAACACATCTACTGAACACACTGCAGACAGAGATACAGTTAGTTAATAACACATCTACTGAACACACTGCAGACAGAGAGATACAGTTAGTTAATAACACATCTACTGAACACACTGCAGACAGAGAGATACAGTTAGTTAATAACACATCTACTGAACACACTGCAGACAGAAAGAGACAGTTAGTTAATAACACATCTACTGAACACACTGCAGACAGAGAGATACAGTTAGTTAATAACACATCTACTGAACACACTGCAGACAGAGACAGTTAGTTAATAACACATCTACTGAACACACTGCAGACAGAGACAGTTAGTTAATAAAACATCTACTGAACACACTGCAGACAGAGAGATACAGTTAGTTAATAAAACATCTACTGAACACACTGCAGACAGAGAGATACAGTTAGTTAATAACACATCTACTGAACACACTGCAGACAGAGAGATACAGTTAGTTAATAAAACATCTACTGAACACACTGCAGACAGAGAGATACAGTTAGTTAATAACACATCTACTGAACACACTGCAGACAGAGAGATACAGTTAGTTAATAACACATCTACTGAACACACTGCAGACAGAGACAGTTAGTTAATAACACATCTACTGAACACACTGCAGACAGAGACAGTTAGTTAATAACACATCTACTGAACACACTGCAGACAGAGACAGTTAGTTAATAACACATCTACTGAACACACTGCAGACAGAGAGATACAGTTAGTTAATAACACATCTACTGAACACACTGCAGACAGAGAGATACAGTTAGTTAATAACACATCTACT
>NC_059215.1:27236360-27243860 GCF_020615455.1 Coregonus clupeaformis
ACACAACCCTGTCTCTGAGCTCTACGGACAATTCCTTTGACCTCATGGCTTGGTTTTTGCTCTGACATGCGCTGTCAATTTTGGGACCTTATATAGACAGGTGTGTGCCTTTCCAAATCCTATCAAATTAATGGACTCTAATCAAGTCGTAGAAACATCTCAAGGATGATCAATGGAAACAGGATGCACCTGAGCTCAATTTCGAGTCTCATAGCAAAGGGTCTGAATACTTATGTAAATAAGTTATTTCTGTTTTTTATCTCTAATAACTTTACAAAAATTTCTAAAAACCAGTTTTTACTTTGTTGTTGTGGGGTATTGTGTGTAGATTGATGAGGACATAAAAAAAAAATCTAATCCATTTTAGAATAAGACTGTAACGTAACAAAATGTGGAAAACGTCAAAGGGTCTGAGTACTTTCCGAATGCACTGTACAACTCCTACACACAAGCAAACACATACATAACCATCCACAAACACACAAACAAGCACACACAGTCAACACTGCTGTTCTATTATATAGTATTAAATCAACGTTGTGACCAAGACACCATCCACTCTATATTGATTCAACAGTGTGACCAAGACACCATCCACTCTATATTGATTCAACGGTGTGACCAAGACACCATCCACTCTATATTGATTCAACAGTGTGACCAAGACACCATCCACTCTATATGGATTCAATTAAGTGACCAAGACACCATCCACTCTATATTGATTCAACAGTGTGACCAAGACACCATCCACTCTATATTGATTCAACGGTGTGACCAAGACACCATCCACTCTATATTGATTCAACAGTGTGACCAAGACACCATCCACTCTATAATGATTCAGCATTGTGACCAAGACACCATCCACTCTATATTGATTCAACAGTGTGACCAAGACACCATCCACTCTATATTGAATTAACTTTGTGACCAAGACACCATCCACTATATATTGATTCAACGATGTGACCAAGACACCATCCACTCTATATTGATTCAACAGTGTGACCAAGACACCATCCACTCTATATTGATTCAACGTTGTGACCAAGACACCATCCACTCTATATTGATTCAACAGTGTGACCAAGACACCATCCACTCTATATTGATTCAACGATATGACCAAGACACCATCCACTCTATATTGATTCAACAGTGTGACCAAGACACCATCCACTCTATATTGATTCAACAGTGTGACCAAGACACGATCCACTCTATATTGATTCAACGGTGTGACCAAGACACCATCCACTCTATATTGATTCAACAGTGTGACCAAGACACCATCCACTCTATATTGATTCAACAGTGTGACCAAGACACCATCCACTCTATATTGATTCAACGATGTGACCAAGACACCATCCACTCTATATTGATTCAACAGTGTGACCAAGACACCATCCACTCTATATGGATTCAATGAAGTGACCAAGACACCATCCACTCTATATTGATTCAACAGTGTGACCAAGACACCATCCACTCTATATTGATTCAACGATGTGACCAAGACACCATCCACTCTATATTGATTCAACAGTGTGACCAAGACACCATCCACTCTATATGGATTCAATGAAGTGACCAAGACACCATCCACTCTATATTGATTCAACAGTGTGACCAAGACACCATCCACTCTATATTGATTCAACAGTGTGACCAAGACACCATCCACTCTATATTGATTCAACGGTGTGACCAAGACACCATCCACTCTATATTGATTCAACAGTGTGACCAAGACACCATCCACTCTATATTGATTCAACAGTGTGACCAAGACACCATCCACTCTATATTGATTCAACGGTGTGACCAAGACACCATCCACTCTATATTGATTCAACAGTGTGACCAAGACACCATCCACTCTATATTGATTCAACGATATGACCAAGACACCATCCATTCTATATTGATTCAACGGTGTGACCAAGACACCATCCACTCTATATTGATTCAACGGTGTGACCAAGACACCATCCATTCTATATTGAATCAACGATGTGACCAAGACACCATCCACTCTATATTGGTAAATAAAGTCATACTTGACATAGCACATTCATAATCTATACTGTATATCCTATTGTGTACATATCAGTTTATACTATGCATACTAGCTACCTTCTAATGACCTGTTATTGTTTAGTTGACTTTTGATTATTATTGATATTGATATTGTACTGCGATGTTGAGGAGCTAGCGCGTAAGCATTTCACTGCATCTTTTATACCTGCTGTAAACTGTGTACGTGACAAATACATTTTGATTTGATTTGACAGTGACTGGCTGTGTGTCCATTCTGACTGACTGCCTGCAGCATAGTAAGTCTCCGTGCCCAAGCTTTGGCTCACAGGACACGAGCCTGTTTGGAAACTTTAACCACGAGGCCACTGAGTTGGTCCAGCGTTAGCAGCACGCAGGCTAATAATAGAGGAATTACTCAGCAAAGCCTATTGAACCGTCAACACTGGGACACAGCCCCTCGGTGGTGTCTGGGGCTTGATAGGATAGATGAACGTACACACTGTTCTAATCTCTCTCTCTCTCTCTCTCTCTCTCTCTCTCTCTCTCTCTCTCTCTCTCTCGCTCTCTCTCTCTCTCTCTCTCACCATCTCTCCCCCCATCTCTCCCCCCGTCTCTCTCTCTCTCTCTCTCTCTCTCTCTCTCCCCATCTCTCCCCATCTCTCCCCCCATCTCTCCCCATCTCTCCCCCCCGTCTCTCTCTCTTTCTAATCTGCTTGTGGGGTATTACAGTGTGTTGTTGGCGTGTGGCCTGGTTCTCCAGGCATGTTAGGGAGCGTGATGCAGGGTCAGCCCAGGGAAAGGCCCTCTCTGCCAGGCATGGAGAGAGCGTGGCGGTGGAGAGGGATGAATGATAGCACAACACTTGCCAATGGATTGAATAGATCATGACTGTGTACAGACAGTTTCCAGAAGCTGATATCAGCTGTCATGTCGTTTATGACCTTTGTTATGTCATTACTATGAGAAAGTTATGAGGACTCCAAGCAACCGAAACCGGACATCTGCTTAGTTCCACATATCTGGGCATCTCCGTCTACAGTGTTGGAGAGTGAACTGAGTGTGATCTCTTTGGCAAGTAGCAAACATATTTGTCCTGTTGAGTTATAGACTGACAAATACGTAAACTTCCTCTTTAGACTCACACAAACCCTGTTCACGGTTTTACTGTAGAGGGTTACAGAGAACCATCTGTGATCGACTCATAAGCCTGTCATTGTTCAAGTGGACCTCTGTGGTACAAAGGTAGTGGATAGGTGATTGATGAGTCACCCTGGCTGACAGAATGGCTCAACCTCAGGATACCACACGCTACAGTTACACAACACACTGGAGAGGAGAGAGAAACTGATTTAGAGAGTGGTTGTTTGATCACCTGCTAGGATAATGATAATGAGAAGTGCTCTCTCTCTCTCTCTCTCTCTCTCTCTCTCTCTCTCTCTCTCTCTCTCTCTCTCTCTCTCTCTCTCTCTCTCTCTCTCTCTCTCTCTCTCTCTCTCTCTCTCTCTCTCTCTCTCTCTCTCTCTCTCTCTCTCTCTCTCTCTCTCTCTCTCTCTCTCTCTCTCTCTCTCTCTCTCTCTCTCTCTCTCTCTCTCTCTCTCTCTCTCTCTCTCTCTCTCTCTCTCTCTCTCTCTCTCTCTCTCTCTCTCTCTCTCTCTCTCTCTCTCTCTCTCTCTCTCTCTCTCAGCAAGTGAAGTCGATAGTAAACAAAAGTGAAATAAACAATAAAATTAACAGTAAACATTACACTCAGAAGTTCCAAAAGAATAAAGACATTTCAAATGTCATATTATGTATATATACAGTGTTGTAACAATGTGCAAATAGTTAAAGTACAAAAGGGAAAATAAATAAACATAAATATGGGTTGTATTTACAATGGTGTTGGTTCTTCACTGGTTGCCCTTTTCTTGTGGCAACAGGTCACAAATCTTGCTGCTGTGATGGCACACTGTGGTATTTCACCCAATAGATATGGGAGTTTATCAAAATTGGGTTTGTTTTTTAATTCTTTGTGGATCTGTGTAATCTGAGGGAAATATGTGTCTCTAATATGGTCATACATTTGGAGGATAGGAAGTGCAGCTCAGTTTCCACCTCATTTTGTGGGCAGTGTGCACATAGCCTGTCTTCTCTTGAGAGCCAGGTCTGCCTAGGGTGGCCTTTCTCAATAGCAAGGCTATGCTCACTGAGTCTGTACATAGACAAAGCTTTCCTTAAGTTTGAGTCAGTCACAGCGGTCAGGTATTCTGCCACTGTGTACTCTCTGTTCAGGGTCAAATAGCATTCTAGTTTGCTCTGTTTTTTTGTTAATTCTTTCCAATGTGTCAAGTAATTCTCTTTTTGTTTTCTCATGATTTGGTTGGGTCTAATTGTGTTGTTGTTGCTGTCCTGGGGCTCTGTGGGGTCTGTTTGTGTTTGTGAACAGAGCCCCAGGACCAGCTTACTTAGGGGACTTTTCTCCAAGTTCATCTCTCTGTAGGTGATGGCTTTGTTATGGAAGGTTTGGGAATCACTTCCTTTTAAGTTGTTATTGAATTCAAGTATTTTTAGCCAGATGGTATGTCGAATTTTATGTTCCTTTTGATGGCATAGAAGGCCCTTCTTGCCTTGTCTCTCAGATCGTTCACAGCTTTGTGAAAGTTACCTGTGGCGCTGATGTTTAGGCCGAGGTATGTATAGTTTTTTGTGTGCTCTAGGGCAACGGTGTCTAGATGGAATTTGTATTTGTGGTCCTGGCAACTGGACCTTTTTTGGAACACCATTATTTTTGTCTTACTGAGATTTACTGTCAGGGCCCAGGTCTGACAGAATCTCTGCAAAATATCTAGGTGCTGCTGTAGGCCCTCCTTGGTTGGTGACAGAAGCACCAGATCATCAGCAAATAGTAGACATTTGACTTCAGATTCTAGTAGGGTGAGGCCGGGTGCTGCAGACTGGTCTAGTTTAACCGCACACTTGTTGTTTGTGTACATGGATTTTATAATGTCGTATGTTTTTCCCCCAACACCACTTTCCATCAATTTGTATAGCAGACCCTCATGCCAAATTGAGTCAAAAGCTTTTTTGAAATCAACAAAGCATGAGAAGACTTTGCCTTTGTTTTGGTTTGCTTGTTTGTCAATTAGGGTGTGCAGGGTAAATACATGGTCTGTCGTACGGTAATTTGGTAAAAAGCCAATTTGACATTTGCTTAGTACATTGTTTTCACTGAGGACATGTACGAGTCTGCTGTTAATGATAATGCAGAGGATTTTCCCAAGGTTGCTGTTGACGCATATCCCACAGTAGATATTGGAGTCAAATCTGTCTCCACTTCTGTGGATTGGGATGATCAGTCCTCGGTTCCAAATATTGGGGAAGATGCCATAGCTGAGGATGATGTTAAAGAGTTTAAGTATAGCCAATTGGAATTTGTGGTCTGTATATTTGATCATTTCATTTAGGATACCATCAACACCACAGGCCTTTTTGGGTTAGAGGGTTTGTATTTTGTCCTGTAGTTCATTCAATGTAATTGGAGAATCCAGTGGGTTCTGGTAGTCTTTAATAGTTGATTCTAAGATTTGCATTTGATCATGTAAATGTTTTTGCTGTTTGTTCTTTGTTATAGGGCCAAAAAGATTGGAGAAGTGGTTTATCCACACATCTCCGTTTTGGATAGATAACTCTTCGTGTTGTTGTTTGTTTAGTGTTTTCCAATTTTCCCAGAAGTGGTTAGAGTCTATCGATTCTTCAATTACATTGAGCTGATTTCTGACATGATGTTCCTTCTTTTCTTCTGTTTTAGTGATTCACCATAGTGAAGGCGTAGGCTCAGGTTTTCTGGGTGTCTATGTTTTTGGTTGGATAGGTTTCTCAATTTCTATCTTAGGTTTTTGTATTCTTCGTCAAACCATTTGTCACTGTTTTTAATTTTCTTCGGTTTTCTGTTAGAGATTTTTAGATGTGATAGGGAAGCTGAGAGGTCAAATATACTGTTTAGGTTTTCTACTGCCAAGTTTACACCTTCACTATTACAGTGAAACGTTTTGTCCAGGAAGTTGTCTAAAAGGGATTGAATTTGTTGTTGCCTAATTGTTTTTTGGTAGATTTCCACACTACATTCCTTCCATCTATAGCATTTCTTAATATTATTCAGTTCCTTTCGCTTTGATGCCTCATGATTGAGTATTGCTCTGTTCAAGTAGACTGTGATTTTGCTGTGGTCTGATAGGGGTGTCAGTGGGCTGACTGTGAACGCTCTGAGAGACTCTGGGTTGAGGTCAGTGATAAAGTAGTCTACAGTACTACTGCCAAGAGATGAGCTATAGGTGTACCTACCATAGGAGTCTACCAAGCCTACCATTGACTATGTACATACCCAGCGTGCGACAGAGCTGCAGGAATTGTGAGACGTTTTTATTGGTTATGTCGTCGTAGTCTCTCTCCCTCCCTCCCTCCCTCCCTCCCTCCCTCCGTGTCTGTCTCTGTCAACTCTCTCTCAATTCAATTCAATGGCCTTTATTGGCATGGGAAACACATGTTTACATTGCCAAAGCAAGTGAAGTAGATAATAAACAAAAGTGAAATAAACAATAAAAAATTAACAGTAAACATTACACTCAGAAGTTCCAAAAGAATAAAATACATTTCAAATGTCATATTATGTCTATATACAGTGTTGTAACGATGTGCAAATAGTTAAAGTACAAAAGGGAAAATAAATAAACATAAATATGGGTTGTATTTACAAATCTCGCTCTCTCTCTCCCCCCTTATACCTTCATGTATAAGGGACCCTATGATAATTAGACGTGATGATTAGAGAACAGAGGAGGCATGAATGTTGTTGACCCTCTTCTAACCAGAGCCAGTAGAAGCCTGCTTCAGACGATAGTGTGTGTGTGTGTGTGTGTGTGTGTGCGCGCGCGTAATACACACACATGAATTTAGCATGTGTGGTTCTTGTGTTTGCATACAAGCGTATCCCTGGTTGCCATGGAGACATCATCTGGTATTGTCACTTCCCCCTCCTAAAAGCATCACCTCTTTAATCAGGTAGATGATTGGCTGGGGAGAAGTTATTTAGTGTGGTCCCTCTATGGTGATTGGCTGTGGAGAGGTTCTTTAGCGTGGTCCCTCTCTGGTGATTGGCTGTGGAGAGGTTCTTTAGCGTGGTCCCTCTCTGGTGATTGGCTGTGGAGAGGTTCTTTAGCGTGGTCCCTCTCTGGTGATTGGCTGTGGAGAGGTTCTTTAGCGTGGTCCCTCTCTGGTGATTGGCTGTGGAGAGGTTCTTTAGCGTGGTCCCTCTCTGGTGATTGGCTGTGGAAAGGTTCTTTAGCGTGGTCTGGTGATTGGCATTAGGGATTATTTAAGGGGTTAGTTGGTGGGTGTTTAAGGAGGCATTAGGGATTATTTAAGGGGTTAGTTGGTGGGTGTTTAAGGATGCATTAGGGAATATTTAAGGGGTTAGTT
>NC_059215.1:27248860-27363860 GCF_020615455.1 Coregonus clupeaformis
ATCAGTCAGGAAGTTAAAGCTTGGTCGCAAATGGGTCTTCCAAATGGACAATGACCCCAAGCATACTTCCAAAGTTGTGGCAAAATGGCTTAAGGACAACAAAGTCAAGGTATTGGAGTGGCCATCACAAAGCCCTGACCTCAATCCTATAGAAAATGTGTGGGCAGAACTGAAAAAGCGTTTGCGAGCAAGGAGGCCTACAAACCTGACTCAGTTACACCAGCTCTGTCAGGAGGAATGGGCCAGAATTCACCCAACGTATTGTGGGAAGCATGTGGAAGGCTACCCGAAACGTTTGACCCAATGTCACGATCGTCAGGGAGAGACCAAGGCGCAGCGTTGAATGCGAACATTATATATTTATTTAGAATGATCACACGATCAAAACGATAACGTGACGTCTACAGTATAACACAAACCAAATCAGAACAAGAAACCACAAACACAAAGTGAAAGACAGACAGTTAAATATGGCTCCCAATCAGAGACAACCAGCTGACACTCGTTGCCTCTGATTGGGAGTCACTCAGGCCAACATAGATAGACAACGACTAGAACCTAAACAAAATAAACACCCTGGCTCAACATACGAGAGTCCCCAGAGCCAGGGCGTGACACACAAGTTAAACAATTTAAAGACAATGCCACCAAATACTAATTGAGTGTATGTAAACTTCTGACCCACTGGGAATGTGATGAAAGAAATAAAAGCTTAAATAAATAATTCTCTCTACTATTATTCTGACATTTCACATTCTTAAAATAAAGTGGTGATCCTAACTGACCTAAAACAGGGACTTTTTACTAGGATTAAATGTCAGGAATTGTGAAAAACTGAGTTTAAATGTATTTGGCTAAGGTGTACACTACCGTTCAAAGGTTTGGGGTCACTTAGAAATGTCCTTGTTTTCGAAAGAAAAGCAATTTTTTTTGTCCATTAAAATAACATCAAATTGATCAGAAATACAGTGTAGACATTGTTAATGTTGTAAATGGCTATTGTAGCTGGAAACGGCTGATTTTTAATGGAATATCTACATAGGCATACAGAGGCCCATTATCAGCAACCATCAGTCCTGTGTTCCAATGGCACGTTGTGTTTGCTAATCCAAGTTTATCATTTTAAAAGGCTAATTGATCATTAGATAACCCTTTTGCAAATATGTTAGCACAGCTGAAAACTGTTGTGCTGATTAAAGAAGCAATAAAACTGGCCTTCTTGAGACTAGTTGAGTATCTGGAGCATCAGCAATTGTGGGTTCGATTACAGGCTCAAAATGGCCAGAAACAAATAACTTTCTTCTGAAACTCGTCAGTCTATTCTTGTTCTGAGGAATGAAGGCTATTCCATGCGAGAAATTGCCAAGAAACTGAAGATCTCGTACAACGCTGTGTACAACGCAAACTGGCTCTAACCAGAATAGAAAGAGGAGTGGGAGCCCCCAGCTTCATTAAATAGTACCCGCAAAACACCAGTCTCATTGTCAACAGTGAAGAGGCGACTCCAGGATGCTGACCTTCTAGGCAGAGTTGCAAAGAAAAAGTCCAGTGTCTGTGTTCTTTTGCCCATCTTAATCTTTTATTTTTATTGGCCAGTCTGAGATATGGCTTTTTCTTTGCAACTCTGCCTAGGTCAGCATCCACAGGTACACCTCCAATTGACTCAAATGATGTCAATTAGCCTATCAGAAGCTTCTAAAGCCATGACATCATTTTCAGGATTTTTCCAAGTTGTTTAAAGGCACAGTCAACTTAGTGTATGTAAACTTCTGACCCACTGGAATTGTGATACAGTGAATTATAAGTGAAATAATCTGTCTGTAAACAATTGTTGGAGAAATTACTTGTGTCATGCACAAAGTAGATGTCCTAACTGACTTGGCAAAACTATAGTTTGTTAACAAGAAAATTGTGGAGTGATTGAAAAAAACAAGTTTTAATGACTCCAACCTAAGTGTATGTAAACTTCCGACTTCAACTCTACATCCCTTTTAGTGAGCATTTCTCCTTTGCCAAGATAATTCATCCACCTGACAAGTGTGGCATATCAAGAAGCTGATTAAACAGCATGATCATTAAACAGGTGCACCTTGTGCTGGGGACAATAAAAGGCCACTCTAAAATGTGCAGTTTTGTCACACAACACAATGCCACAGATGTCTCAAGTGTTGAGTGAGCGTGCAATTAGCATGCTGACTGCAGGAATGTCCACCAGAGCTGTTGCCAGATAATTGAATGTTAATTTCTCTACCATAAGCCGCCTCCAACGTTGTTTTAGAGAATTTGTCAGTACATCCAACCGGCCTCACAACCTGCAGACCACGTGTAACCACACCTGCCCAGGACCTCCACATCCGGTTTCTTCACCTGCGGGATCGTCTGAGACCAGCCACCCAGACAGCTGATGAAACTGAGAAGTATTTCTGTCTGCAATAATAATAATAATAATAATAATAATAATAATAATAATAATAATAATAATAATATGCCATTTAGCAGACGCTTTTATCCAAAGCGACTTACAGTCATGTGTGCATACATTTTTATGTATGGGTGGTCCCGGGGATCGAACCCACTACCCTGGCGTTACAAGCGCCATGCTCTACCAATTGAGCTACAGAGGACCACAATAAAGCCCTTTTGTGGGGAAAAACTAATTCTGATTGGCTGGGCCTGTCTCCCCAGTGGGTGGCCCATGCCCAGCCATGTGAAATACAAAGATTAGGACCTAATTTATTTATTTCAATTGACTGATTTCCTTATATGAACTGTAACTCAGTAAAATCGTTTCAAATGTTGCATGTTGCATCTATATTTTTGTTCAGTATAGGTTCAATGTTAGTTAGCTAATATTACACTATAACTAGCAATGAAAATTGCTTTCTGAGATACAAATAATATTACTACACAGATCATACACGTAACGTTATCTAGTGAGTCAGCAAGCTAACTTTTGCTAGCTAGCTAACGGTACGCTTTAACTTGCAATGAAAACGGCTTTCTGACAAAATTTGAAACGTATAATATCTGAAAATGTAGCTAGACTCTTACCCCTTATACATGGATGAACGCAGCGCGTCGTTTCCGTTTTGTCTGTAGCTAGCTACAGCTTGTTTGGCCCGTTGTTGTATCAAGTCTCTCCGGTTCACACTGACCGTGTGCAGAAAGTAGTCCATCACAACTTTTTCCCCACTGATATTTGTGTTTAGTGCTGCTTTAGTACTGATAAATTCTGGGAAGCCATGGTGTTGAGAGCAGTAGCAACCATTTTGCAGTTCTCCGTGGCTAACGTTAAATCTTCCAAAAAAAGCTGTGGTTGCAAGGATTATCTACACATACTGAGCAACTCATGTTATATGTGCTACATGGCAGACCAATCCAAACTCCTCTCTCGGCATGTCCAGCCCATCCATTATCTCAGCCAATCATGGCTAGCGGTGAAGATTCCTGTCTTTTTCCGTGGCTAAACCAACTAGGCTCGTAATTTAACAATGTTATTCAGATTTACAGATGGCATACAAGTTTGTTATTAAGGCACATGAAAGTTCACGTTCCAGAAGGCATTTATGCCAAAAAGAATACGCATTTTGATAAAAAAAATATATCAAAATTAAGTTAAAATGCATCTGCTGTGAAGTAGTGACGTGCGACATACGCCTAGCTTCCTGAAACGGGTCACATATCTAAATCTGTATCTAAATAACATCACATGCTAACTCTCAGGGAAGAACGGTGGGAACCCAGAGAATTACAGAGTACAGAGAAGAAGTCTCCATGCCACAGTAAAGCCTGTTTTCTCACTGTGTGTCTGTGTGTGTCCGTGTGTGTGTGTGTGTGTGTGTGTGAGCTGTTCTGCTATTTTCTTCCCTAACCCTTAATCCTATACACGGGATAGCTAATTACACTAGGCCGTGACACCGTTAGTCACACAACACAGACATCCTACGCACAGCAGGAAAT
The DNA here is from genome assembly GCF_020615455.1 of Coregonus clupeaformis. Lineage (NCBI taxonomy): Eukaryota > Metazoa > Chordata > Actinopteri > Salmoniformes > Salmonidae > Coregonus > Coregonus clupeaformis. The sequence continues at coordinate 27,252,821 of NC_059215.1, forward strand.
GTGATCAGGATCACCCTAATAAACTGTAGGAAACAGAAGCCTTCTGAAGACGTGCAACACCGTCTATATCTGCTCTATGCTCCTTATGTGAGCTAAACACACACACACACAAACCGTGCACAAGTTTGTATAGTATAGGGACACACACACACACGGTTTCAGACGCTTCAGGGCTTGTTCCCGTTTCAGACGCTTCAGGGCTTGTTCCCGTTTCAGACGCTTCAGGGCTTGCTCCCGTTTCAGACGCTTCAGGGCTTGTTCCCGTTTCAGACGCTTCAGGGCTTGTTCCCGTTTCAGACGCTTCAGGGCTTGTTCCCGTTTCAGAGAGGGCTATGAGACTCATGGTACGTGAAACACACACAGACACTTCAGACCCAGTGGAGATGTTGCCATGGCTGTCATAAAGCCCCTGAGCTCAGACCCAGTGGACATGTTGCCATGGGCTGTCATAAAGCCCCTGAGCTCAGACCCAGTGGAGATGTTGCCATGGGCTGTCATAAAGCCCCTGAGCTCAGACCCAGTGGACATGTTGCCATGGGCTGTCATAAAGCCCCTGAGCTCAGACCCAGTGGACATGTTGCCATGGCTGTCATAAAGCCCCTGAGCTCAGACCCAGTGGACATGTTGCCATGGCTGTCATAAAGCCCCTGAGCTCAGACCCAGTGGACATGTTGCCATGGGCTGTCATAAAGCCCCTGAGCTCAGACCCAGTGGACATGTTGCCATGGGCTGTCATAAAGCCCCTGAGCTCAGACCCAGTGGAGATGTTGCCATGGCTGTCATAAAGCCCCTGAGCTCAGACCCAGTGGACATGTTGCCATGGGCTGTCATAAAGCCCCTGAGCTCAGACCCAGTGGACATGTTGCCATGGGCTGTCATAAAGCCCCTGAGCTCAGACCCAGTGGAGATGTTGCCATGGGCTGTCATAAAGCCCCTGAGCTCAGACCCAGTGGACATGTTGCCATGGGCTGTCATAAAGCCCCTGAGCTCAGACCCAGTGGAGATGTTGCCATGGCTGTCATAAAGCCCCTGAGCTCAGACCCAGTGGAGATGTTGCCATGGCTGTCATAAAGCCCCTGAGCTCAGACCCAGTGGAGATGTTGCCATGGCTGTCATAAAGCCCCTGAGCTCAGACCCAGTGGACATGTTGCCATGGGCTGTCATAAAGCCCCTGAGCTCAGAGAGTGAATGATGTAGCAATCCTTGCTTTGTTTGTTAATAGTGTTACTACTGTATGTCTTCTCATTGAATGTAACAATAGAAGCTTGATATGATAACTAGTGACTGTCTTCAGAAAGTATTCACACCCCTTGCCTTCTTCCACATTTTGTTGTGTTACAGCCTGAATTTAAAAATGATTAAATATAGATGTTTTTTGTCACTGGCCTACACACAATAACCCATCATGTCAAAGTGGAATAATCTTTTTCGACGTTTTTACAAATTAATTTAAAATGAATAGCTTTAATGTCTTGAGTCAATAAGTATTTAACTCATTTGTTATGGCAAGCCAAAATAAGTTCTGGTCTAATTAGCTAGCTCGTGCGTGCGTATGCCTGGGTTCGGAATTTGTTGATGTTTTGTGATGTGTGGATTCGATCGAAAGCTCATGATCCACATAACACTGTCAAGGCCAAGGAGACACGATCACATCACAGAGACGTTCCCACTCACCCTTCACCTACAAACCCTAGCACTACTAGATCACGAATCAGCTTGAACTGGTGCTTTCTGGTAGATATAGTGCATTCGGAAAGTATTCAGACCCCCCCATTTTGTTATGTTACAGCCTTATTCTAAAATTGATTACATTGTTTTTTTCCCTCATCAATCTACACACAATACCCCATAATGACAAAGCAAAAACAGGTTTTTAGACATTTTTAGCAAATGTATAAAATACAAAAGCGGGAAATATGACATTTACTGTAAATCCGACCCAAGAGGGAACGGCGACGTTACAGAGACAACATCCTGGCGAGATTAAGGCGAAGGGAGAACCGGCCACCTCTTTCCTCCATTCGTTTGGCCAATGTACAGCCACTTGATAATAAGATGGATGACCTCTGATTGCGGATTTGCTCCCTACGAGACACTCGTAACTGGATTTTTTTCCGCTTTTCTGAAACATGACTTTCGGACAAGGTTACCCCCCATGCCTATCCAACTCAATGGATTCTCCGTTTACCGAGCGGACAGGACAGTGGAGTCTGGGAAATCGAGAGGGGGAGGGGTTTGCCTCTTTATCAACAACAAATGGTGTGCTGACCAGACCCATTGTTCACCCGTCTTGGACCCTTCTACCTCCCGAGGGAGTTTTCAGATGTTATCGTGACTGTTGTCGACATTCAACCTCAGGACAAGAACAATAACAAGCTGGTGCTTAACAAACTGTACGAGGCTTTAAACAAACAGGAAAACCTTCACCTGGAGGCTGTTTTTCCTTAAGACACATGATGCCCAACTTCCATCAACACGTCTCCTTCACCACTAGGGGGCAATAAAGTCCGATACCACTGTTACTCTACCCACAAGCAAGCATACAAGGCCCTCCCTCGTCCCCCATTCGGCAAATCAGATAATGACTCCGAAACCGTGACTCGCTCTGTTGAGAAATGGTCACCAGAATCAGAGATTATGCTACAGGACTGTTTTGCTAGCGCTGATTGGAATATGTTCTGAGTCTCCACCGATAGCATCGACAAGCTAACCACCTCTGTCACCAGCTTCATTAGGAAATGCATCCCCACAGTTAAGGTTCGCTGCTTCCCCAATCAAAAAGCCCTGGGTTAACACTGAGGTTGGCGCTAAACTAAAGGACAGGGCTTCCACACACAGGGCTATCCCAGACAACCCTGGGGCTACGTCTGAGGACAGGAACAAGAACAGGAAGTCCCGCTACGACCTCCGCAGAGTCATCAAACGAGCAAAAGGACAATACAGGAATAAGGTGGAATCACAGGCTCTGACACCCGCTGCATGTGGCAGAGGCTGCAGTCCATTAGGGATTACAGAGGACTACCGCCCTGTCGCTTTGAGAGGCTGATTATGGCATCATCCCAGACCCACTTCAATTTGCATACCGCCCCCAACAGATCCATAGACGACGCAATCTCAATTGCACTCCACACTGCCCTCGCCCACCTAGATAAGAGGAATACCTATGTGAGAACGACGCTGTTCATTGAATACAGCACAGCGTTCAACACCAAGCTTAGGACCCTGGGACTGAACACCTCCCTCTGCAACTGGATCCTGGACTTCCTGACGGGCCAACCCCAGGTGGTAAGGGTTAGGCCATGCTGTCCGTCAACACGGGGGCCCCACAGGGGCCCCACAGGGGTGTGTGCTTAGTCCCCTCCTGTGCTCCCTGTTCACCGTGGCCACGCACGACTGCAACACCATCATGACGTTTGTGGTTGGCCTGATCACCGGCGACGACGAGGCAGCCTACAGGGAGGAGGTCAGGTGACCTGGCAGTGTGTTGCCGGAGCAACAACCTCTCCCTCAAATGTCAATAAGACCAAGGAGCTGATCGTAAGGGGTGGGGCGGGTGCGGACGGCCCAGTACATCATTGGGGCTGAGCTCCCTGCAATTCCAGGACCTCTATATCAGGCGGTGGGAAAGGAAGGCCAAGGAAATCGTTAAAGACTCCAGCCACCCAAGCCATAGAATGTTCCGTCTGCTTCCGCACGGTAAGCGGTACCGGTGCATCAAGTCTGACACCAACAGGCTCCTGAACAGCTTCTATGCCCAAGCTATAAGACTGCTAAGTAGCTAACTAAAAGCTACATGGACTATCTGAGTTGACCGTTGTATTTGTTCTTTTTTGGCACTGTCTCTATGCACAGAACTCTACACACTAACACACACACTCATTTAAATTTGCTCACACACACACACATAACACGCACACACACTGTATACTGACTCTACACACGCGCACACACACACACACACACACACACACACACACACACACATACAATCATCATTTACACTGCTGCTGCTGTGTTTATCATATTTCCTGATGCCTAGTCACCTGACCCCTATACATATCTACCTCCATCACTCCAGTATCCCTGCACATTGTTAATATGGTACTGGACCTGACCCTGTATATAGTCACCTGACCCCTATACATATCTACCTCCATCACTCCAGTATCCCTGTCACCTGACCCCTATACATATCTACCTCCATCACTCCAGTATCCCTGTCACCTGACCCCTATACATATCTACCTCCATCACTCCAGTATCCCTGCACATTGTTAATATGGTAATGAACTGACCCTGTATATAGTCACCTGACCCCTATACATATCTACCTCCATCACTCCAGTATCCCTGCACATTGTTAATATGGTAATGAACTGACCCTGTATATAGTCACCTGACCCCTATACATATCTACCTCCATCACTCCAGTATCCCTGCACATTGTTAATACGGTACTGGAACTGACCCTGTATATAGTCACCTGACCCCTATACATATCTACCTCCATCACTCCAGTATCCCTGTCACCTGACCCCTATACATATCTACCTCCATCACTCCAGTATCCCTGTCCCCTTACCCCTATACATATCTACCTCCATCACTCCAGTATCCCTGCACATTGTTAATACGGTACTGGAACTGACCCTGTATATAGTCACCTGACCCCTATACATATCTACCTCCATCACTCCAGTATCCCTGTCACCTGACCCCTATACATATCTACCTCCATCACTCCAGTATCCCTGTCACCTGACCCCTATACATATCTACCTCCATCACTCCAGTATCCCTGCACATTGTTAATATGGTACTGGAACTGACCCTGTATATAGTCACCTTACCCCTATACATATCTACCTCCATCACTCCAGTATCCCTGCACATTGTTAATATGGTACTGGAACTGACCCTGTATATAGTCCCCTTACCCCTATACATATCTACCTCCATCACTCCAGTATCCCTGCACATTGTTAATATGGTACTGGAACTGACCCTGTATATAGTCCCCTTACCCCTATACATATCTACCTCCATCACTCCAGTATCCCTGAACATTGTTAATACGGTACTGGAACTGACCCTGTATATAGTCACCTTACCCCTATACATATCTACCTCCATCACTCCAGTATCCCTGCACATTGTTAATACGGTACTGGAACTGACCCTGTATATAGTCACCTGACCCCTATACATATCTACCTCCATCACTCCAGTATCCCTGCACATTGTTAATACGGTACTGGAACTGACCCTGTATATAGTCACCTGACCCCTATACATATCTACCTCCATCACTCCAGTATCCCTGCACATTGTTAATACGGTACTGGAACTGACCCTGTATATAGTCACCTTACCCCTATACATATCTACCTCCATCACTCCAGTATCCCTGCACATTGTTAATATGATACTGGAACTGACCCTGTATATAGTCACCTTACCCCTATACATATCTACCTCCATCACTCCAGTATCCCTGCACATTGTTAATATGGTATTGTATATATTATTATATATTATATATTATTCTTACTTACTTATTGTGTTCTTCTTATTTTTATGTGTTTTTGTTCTACCTTGTTATTTTGAATACTACATTAATATTGATTAATGTAGAACGGCAATTCACCGTACTTGTGCACCTGACATTAAAACTTGAAACACACACAGTCAGAGAGAGCGACAAGACAGAGAGACACACACAGTTCTTCCCATGCACCTACTCTAGGGGCTCAACCTAGAACCGTTTGTACAGAGACAGAGGAGAGGAGAGGACACCATTAATGTCAACGCAGGTGTATTTGCATTTAGCTACCTCTATAATGAAATTCATATAACAACCTTCAAAGTACACTAATCGTATTGTGCAGTGTACGCAGTTGATCGTGTTCATCGGGTAAGACCGGAAAGGTTCCGGGAAACTGAGGAAACAGAGGTTGACTCATAGGGTTCCCAGTCGTTCGTGTCCACCCCCCGTACCCAGCGGTTTGGACAGACATATGGCTGGCTATAATAGCCTATAGTCTCTGGCCATAACCCTTAGTTATGACATATGGCTGGTTGTAACAGCCTATATTCTTTGTTATTACTTGACTTACCTTTGGAGTCACAATCAGCGCAGAATTTGTTTTCCTCGAGTGATAGTAGCGAGGTAAGGACAGTTTGATATCTGTCAATGTCTTTCACCGATTTACCAGTCATCATTCTCACTCTCTTCCTCTGTGCTGCCTCTCCGACACCCGCCGCTGTCGTCCTAATATCAAAATAATTTACAAGTAGATGGAGTAGCCTGATTCAGAGAAGCTCCGTTGGCAGAATAAATAAACCAGCCCCCAGACAAATGAAATACAGAACAAGCTATGCAGCATCCGCGTCCGCTTCTTCCTCTTCAAAAGAGGGAAGCGATTTGTTTTTCAGCCACGTTAAGGAACAATCCCTCAAGTCGAAGCTACTGGTAGCCAGTTAGCTTGCAGCAATGCATGAGTATTGGGGCTGGCAAGACAGAGGTTGTAACCTATTTGCACTCGTATTCTTTGTCGAAAAATATATATTTGGTAGTAAAATATCCCAACAAAAAACTATATTTTCTGTCGCCCTCTTGTGTGAAATTATAGCGCAGCAAGGGATTTAGCTAGCCGAATTTTAGGCGCATCAGTATGAAGTACTCTCTGGTCTCTCCTCAGTTCACACCTCACTAGTATTCCACCAGCAGCACACATGATGACGTCACGTTAGTATGGTAATGTCAAAGCCTTCAAAATAAAAGCCCGCAAATTCAAAACATTGCAATGTGAATAACTTGTTCAAAAGAGATGGATTTTTTAAATCAATGGCCACTTTTATTGGGCCAACAAGAAAAGTCAATAAGTAATTTATGAAAACAAATGAAAAAAATATGGTACAAAAAATACAATAATTAGACCAATAATGGAAAAATACTATGTTGACACTGGTATGTTGAGAATATTGGGCTCTAGAGAGATAACCTTTCTACCTGTCTCAACTAAAGTGGGGTGCCAAATATGTGTAGTTCTGGAGGGGGACTGTGTTGTACATATCCAGCAACACTTCGGCCCCCCTCCTCCTTGGAGTTTTTCCTATTTTGTTGCATTACAACCTGTAATTTAAATGGATTTTTATTTGGATTTCATGTAATGGACATACACAATATAGTCGAAATTGGTGAAGTGAAATACAAAAAATAACTAGTTTCAAAACATTCTAAAAAATAAATAACAGAAAAGTGGTGCGTGCATATGTATTCACCCCCTTTGCTACAAAGACCCTAAATCTGGTGCAACCAATTACCTTCAGAAGTCACATAATTAGTTAAATAAAGTCCACCTGTGTACAATCTAAGTGTCACATGATCTGTCACATGATCTTAGCATATATACACCTGTTCTGAAAGGCCCCAGAGTCTGCAACACCACTAAGCAAGGGGCACCACCAAGCAAGCGGCACCATGAAGACCAAGGAGCTCTCCAAACAGGTCAGGGACAAAGTTGTGGAGAAGTATAGATCAGGGTTGGGTTATAAAATAATATCTGAAACTTGGAACATCCCACGGAGCACCATTAAATCCATTATTAAAAAATGGAAAGAATATGGCACCACAACAAACCTGCCAAGAGAGGGCCGCCCACCAAAACTCACGGACCAGGAAAGGAGGGCATTAATCAGAGAGGCAACAAAGAGGCCAAAGATAACCCTGAAGGAGCTGCAAAGCTCCACAGCGGAGATTGGAGTATCTGTCCATAGGACCACTTTAAGCCGTACACTCCATAGACCTGGGCTTTACTGAAGAGTGGCCAGAAAAAAGCCATTGCTTAAAGCAAAAAATAAGCTAACACGTTTGGTGTTTGCCAAAAGGCACGTGGGAGACTCCCCAAACATATGGAAGGAGATACTCTTGTCAGATGAGACTAAAATTGAGCTTTTTGGCCATCAATGAAAACGCTATGTCTGGCGCAAACCCAATACCTCTCATCACCCCGAGAACACCATCCCCACAGTGAAGCATGGTGGTGGCAGCATCATGTTGTGGGGATGTTTTTCATTGGCAGGGACTGGGAAACTGGTCAGAATTGAAGGAATGATGGATGGCGCTAAATACAGAGAAATTCTTGAGGGAAACCTGTTTCAGTCTTCCAGAAATTTGAGACTGGGACGGAGGTTCACCTTCTAGCAGGACAATGACCCTAAGCATACTGCTAAAGCAACACTCGAGTGGTTTAAGGGGAAACATTTAAATGTCTTGGAATGGCCTAGTCAAAGCCCAGACCTCAATCCAATTGAGAATCTGTGGTATGACTTAAAGATTGCTGTACACCAGCGGAACCCATCCAACTTGAAGGAGCTGGAGCAGATTTGCCTTGAAGAATGGACAAAAATCCCAGTGGCTAGATGTGCCAAGCTTATAGAGACATACATTTACATTTTAGTCATTTAGCAGACGCTCTTATCCAGAGCGACTTACAGGAGCAATTAGGGCTAAGTGCCTTGCTTAAGGGCACATCGGGGATTAGAACCAGCGACCTTTCGGTTACTGGCACAACACATACCCCAAGAGACTTGCAGCTGTACTTGCTGCAAAAGGTGGCTCTACAAAGTATTGACTGTGGGGGGGTGAATAGTTATGCACGCTCAAGTTTTCTGTTTTTTGTCTTATTTCTTGTTTGTTTCACAATAAAAAATATGTTGCATCTTCAAAGTGGTAGGCATGTTGTATACATCAAATGATACAAACCCCCCAAAAATCCATTTAAATTCCAGGTTGTAAGGCAACAAAATAGGAAAAATGCCAAGGGGGGTGAATACTTTCGCAAGCCACTGTAAGATTTTGAAAGTATGATGTTGACATGATCAGTCCAATCAAAGCTACTGTAGATATAACGTGAATTGACGTCATATTATCTGTGGCCAATGACCTTGAGCCTTCTTGGATGGGCACTTCTAATGTAAAACTATGGCAGCACCCAAGGGGCTTGAATTTTCTAGCTTTACCCATATATTTTGCGGTGACGTAGTGTCCCCATGAGTGACAGAACACTGAGCCAATCACGGCGCAACTAGAGAACATTAACAACCCCAACACTCCATATTATCCGCTGGCTGCCCCACCACCACAGAAAGCACTGAGCTAGGCTGAAACACCTGCATTTTGGAGCTGCCTTACTCAAGAAAGCAAAAAAGAGAGCAAGTTTGTATGCGCCTTTATTAACTCAATGATTATTATTTTTTTACATTGTTTGCTAACTGATATGTGACAAGTATTAATGCCAAAATAACATGCAAAACAGGCACAAAACAGGCACCTGTTTTTAGCTAAACAGGTGCCCCACCTGCCCTGAATGACGGGTCGCCACTGATAAACACAAAAACTACAGGCACCTAACAGCAACTTTCTAAACAATGTTTTGGTTAGTTTCTAGCTTGTTAGCTAGCCAGCTAATTTTACATTTACGTCATTTAGCAGACGATCTTATCCAGAGCGACTTACAAATTGGTGCATTCAACTTATGATAGCCAGTGGGACAACCACTTTTTTTTTTTTTTTTTTTTTTTTTTGTGGGGGGGTGGGGGGGGGGGGGGTAGAAGGATTACTTTTAAAGTATTCCAGGTATTCCTTAAAGAGGTAGGGTTTCAAGTGTCTCTGGAAGGTGGTCAGTGACTCCGCTGTCCTGGCATTGTGGGGGAGCTTGTTCCACCATTGGGGTGCCAGAGCAGCGAATAGCTTTGACTGGGCTGAGCGGGAACTGTGCTTCCGTAGAGGTAGTGGGGCCAGCAGGCCAGAGGTGGGTGAACGTAGTGCCCTCGTTTGGGTGTAGGGTCTGATCAGAGCCTGAAGGTAAGGAGGTGCCGTTCCCCTCACAGCTCCGTAGGCAAGCACCATGGTCTATTTAGTGTGACTAAATAAAAGCAGGGCATTCTACTGGAGAATTTTAGAACTTTGACACTGTCTCGTTGGCCTAACAATATATCCTAATTTGACTTTGGTGAAGGTGAAGTTGTTCTTACATTTTACATTTACATTTTAGTCATTTAGCAGACGCTCTTATCCAGAGCGACTTACAGTTAGTGAATACATATTTTTATACTGCCCCCCCGTGGGAATCGAACCCACAGCCCTGGCGTTGCAAACGCCATGCTCTATCAACTGAGCTACATCCCTGCCGGCCATTCCCTCCCCTACCCTGGACGACGCTGGGCCAATTGTGCGCCGCCCATGAGTCTCCCGGTCGCGACAGAGCCTGGATTCGAACCAGGATCTCTAGAACCAGGATCTCTAGTGGCACAGTTAGCACTGCGATGCAGTGCCTTAGACCACTGCGCCACTCAGGAGTTATTTTTCTCCATCTCCTTCTTCACATTACTGTCTCTGGTAAACACATACTATATCAAATAAAATCTAAGTTTATTTGTCACATGCACAGGATACAGAAGGTGTAGTGAAATGGTTACTTGCATAGTGGAGTCTTTTGTTTAGACATGTAGCTATCTAGCTAGCGAAACAATGAACCATAATCCCAACTCATAGCGTTACTTCCCTGCATGAATCTGCAGGTAGCTGGCTAACCAACCAGGTTCAATGTTAGCTATCTGGCTAACATTAGTCTATAACTAGCAATGCAAATGGCTCTGAGATACGAACAATATTACTACACAGATCATACACGTAACGTTAGCTAGCGAGCCAGCCAGTTAACGTTAGCTAGCTAGCTAACAATACTCTAACTTGAAATGAAAAACTACTTTCTGACAAAATTAGAAACGTGTAATATCTGAAAATGTAGCTAGCTAGACTCTATTACCCGGATACATGGATGAACGTTTCTCCCTCTCTGTCACGGATGCCATGGTTGCCCTTAGTTTGAAGATGTAATCCGGAGACAGGTGTTTTATACAACAGCCTTCTGTGTGTTCTCTTTTCAACTCCCTCTGCATATTTGCAATCAAACGCCAGAATTTTCTCCATCTCCTTAGCTATCATACACTAATTCCACCGAGCATTCCACTGATTTCAAAACTCGGTCCTCCAGAAAGTGGAGAACAACACTTTTGCAGTTTTACTACGTGATATCTTTCAAAAAAGCCGCATTATAATGGATTACCTACACATACTGACCAGCTCATGTTATATACAGAAGCGTGCTACATGGCAGACCAATCCGAACTCATCTCTCGGCATGTCCACCCCATCCATTATCTCAGCCAATCATGGCTAGCAGGAAGGTTCCTGTCTTTTTCCGTGGCTAAAACCAACTAGGCTCGTAATTTAAATGTTTTATTTGTATTTACAGATGGCATACAAGTTTGTTATTAAGGCATATGAAAGTTCACATGTTCCAGAAGGCATGTCTGCCCAACAACGCATTTTAATAAAAATAAAAAGTTTACGTTCAAATGCCAAGTTTCCTGAAACTAGTCACAATTTAGAAAAGGGTTGATTTTAGCTAGCTAGCTAGCTAGCCACCAGAGGACAACGACACAACGAGATGCAACAATTCAAGTTTTCTTCTGTCAGTGACATTTGGCTTCTGATGTGATGTGATTGGTCTGAAAGCCAAATCCAAGCTGACTTTTTTTTTGGTGCGCCAGGACCATTCACAGCTGAACTCACTCAGTTTAGCTCAACACTGATTTGCTATTATTATTATAATTTTTTTTTTTTATCAAGTGAGGCCAAATACTCGCTGGCTTCCCTTGCATTCAATGCTACGGGTGGCAACAATGTAATACTCTTTCTGACCACACAGCATCAGATAGATGGGCTACACATACAGAGACAGAGGGGGCGCTGTTTCATTCACTCGGATGCTTTCTCCAGTGAGATACATTCAGCCTCTTGCTAATTTAATTATGAAACACAGAGAGGTTTGGGGGAAAGCCTGGCTTCCCTTGGCATCCATGAATGCACGCCACTGCAATACACACTTCCTCTGTTCAGCAGAAACACAACAAATCAGGATCAGCCCACTCCTTGTGACCCTTACGGACTCCACTTTGCCCACACCTCTCTCCACCATCTTGGATACTTCCATCGGATTTGACAATTCGGGTCCCACCTCTCCCGTAAACCGGACTCCCACCACATATGATGAGACACACTAGGCGTCTTCTTTCCCATCCCAACTTTGCTTATTTTCTCGTTCTTTTGGGCAGAGGTCCGTTCTTCGCCTACCTCCACCTCCATCCGATTCATATTCCACATCCGCCTTCGGCCATCCTTCCTTCATCCGAATTCGTGCTCTCATCGTCTCCCGATGTGCTATCAAACGCCATTGTTCCTTCCTCTTTCCCACTTCCTGTCGATTGTACTCTAGTTTATTTGACAGGTGTATATACTAGATTATAACTTATGACTGAGTCAAAATGATAGACTACAGCTTGAGCATAAACTACTTCAAGTCAACTGTGGAACTTATCATCCATAAGTCTGCATGTCAGCCCTCTCTGCCCTCAAATAGAATACACCACAAATCCCATACAGGCAGAAATTCATACAACGTGCTCACAAGCTGTCTGCCTGGTCCAATTGACAACATGAGAAGTGACATTTTACGGTAGCCTAGGACAACATGTACTAGTGACAGCATCCCTGTGTGCGTTCCACTAACATCAGGAGAGAAACACAAACTAATGCTCTGGACCAGAGCTATTGTTAGCTTCATCCATAGAATTAGATAGACAGCGCATCATTGTATCTGTGCCATTATGGCGTCTGTGAGAGTATGGGTAGCGCCTTTGAGGCCACCTCCATTTTGAAGTAGTCCATTTTCTTCTTCTACTACTTCTATGAGTTGGCAAACAAACTGAAAGGATGTACACTGCCATCTGGAGTGTGTTGTTTGAACAGGTATAAAGCCAAGGTTTGGCGATTTACAGCCACCTGCAGTTATGGAATGTTTTATCACACGTATAATTAATTGGCTGATCCCTCCTGATGACCTGGATGGAATCATGTGATCCTTCCTTTTATTTATTTATTTACTCCCCTTTTCTCCCCAATTTTGTGATATCCAATTGCGATCCAATTACGATCTTGTCTCATCGCTGCAACTCCCCAACAGGCTCGGGAGACGCAAAGGTCGAGCCATGCGTCCTCCGAAACATGAACCGCCATACCGCACTTCTCAACACCCGCTCGCTTAACCCGGAAGCCAGCTGCACCAGTGTGTCAGAGGAAACACAGTTCAACTGACGACCGAAGTCAGCCTGCAGGCGCCCAGCCCTCCACAAGGAGTCGCTAAAGCGTGATGAGCCAAGTAAAGCCACCCCGGCCAAACCCTCCCCTAACCCGGACGACGCTGGGCCAATTGTTCGCCGCCCTATGGGACTCCCGGTCATGGCCGGTTGTGACACAGCCTGGGATCGAACCCGGGTCTTGGACCGCTGCGTCACTCGGGAGGCCCCTCTGTGATCCTTCCTTAACCCATTGGAAGTCCCACCCAGTTGACTACTTAAAAATGGTGAAAGTCCTCAATGGCGCCGCCCACGCTAAAACAGGCTTTTGGGCACTAGAGTCCTCTATCTATCTCTATGGGTCACCTGACACGGCCACTGTCTTGTGCTTCTGAATGTCAGATCGGGGGGGGGGGGGTTGCTTTCACTGCTGTCCTTGCTGCTGAATCTGCATCTCAGGCCATATGCCAGTGTTTCAAACCTCTTCTTGGTGACCCACAGTTGTTTCACAATGTTGTAGCCCTGAACTACATCTATAGCTAACCTGATTCACCTAGTCAAGGGCTTGATGATTAGTTGAATCCGGTGTGCTGGCTGTGGAATAGTTCAAATACATGGAACGGCTGGAAGTCCCCAAGGAAAGGTTTGAAAACCCACTGCTCTAGGCTACTAGATAAACGAAACTTCCCTAGAAATGGTTAGAGAGTAGCCTGCTGTTTGAAGTAAAGCCTTCCCATCATATGCAACCCTTTTTGCACAATATGAGTGAGGAGAAATGAACAGGCCAAACACTGTAGAGCAACTCTCTGTACCAAAGTGTCCTTAATAACAATAATAATATGCCATTTAGCAGACGCTTTTATCCAAAGCGACTTACAGACATGCGTGCATACATTTTTGTGTATGGGTGGTCCCGGGGATCGAACCCACTACCCTGGCGTTACAAGCGCCGTGCTCCACCAGCTGAGCTACAGAGGACCATAGCCACTTCAAACTTTAGTTTTTATTTACATTTTGTTGAGTTGTCAACTAACTTGACTTCAATGTGAAATCAACAAAACATGTTACCATGTCATTGGATTTAGGTTAAAAATTGGGTGAAAAAAAAATACAAAATTATGTTGATGACCTTTTTCAAATCCAATCAGTTTTCCACGTTGATTCAACGTCATCACATTTTTAAAAATGAAATGATGTGGAAACAATGTTGATTGAACCAGTTTTTGCCCAGTGGGTAGGGTCTCTCCTAAATGCTGATATGGGTCTCTCCTAAATGATGATATCATGGGTCTCTCCTAAATGGTGATATCATGCGTCTCTCCTAAATGCTGATTTCATGGGTCTCTCCTAAATGCTGATTTCATGGGTCTCTCCTAAAAGATGATATCATGGGGCTTTCCTATATGACGATATCATGGGGAAAATCATGAAACTATAGTGGTAAGAGGGGTAGAAGGTAAAACAAGCTGTTATAGCGGCGATTGGGAGATTCAGCACCACTGATGTGGACAGCGGCAGAATCTGAATCCCGACTTCATCACCACAGCGCTGTGGACAGCGGCAGAATCTGAATCCCGACTTCATCCCCACAGCGCTGTGGACAGCGGCAGAATCTGAATCCCGACTTCATCACCACAGCGCGGTGGACAGCGACCGTCTGGACCCATTTGCTTCCTTTCATACAGTGTCTGTGGAAAGGCTGCTACGCTAACTTCACTATTCACTTGACATTTTAGTCATTTAGCAGATCCACTCTTATCTAGAGCGACTTGCAGTTAGCGCATTCATCTTAATGTAGCTGGGTAAGACAACCACATACCATTGTCATAGCCTAGGAGGTAAATATTGGACTCAGTAAACCCACTGTCAGCAGTCAGCAGTCAGTAGTCAGCAGTCAGTAGTCAGTGCTAGTGAGAAAAGACAAGTGGTAGTTAGTGCAAGAAATGCAAGGGTGTTAATTGTTTTGTTTGATGTTTTATTCGAGATACTTCCACTAGGTGGCAGTGGCTATTAGATATTGGGCATCTATTGCACTGTGTTTTTAGGATATGCTGCGTAAAACGGGCATATTTCATATGCACAGAAATGTGGAGTTGTTCCCTTGCCTCCAGCCACTGGCAGTCAGTACTGTTCGGTACTCCTCACTGTCGCGCCAAATAAAAGGTGCCCTGCATTAATTTAATTGTGACGTTATTGGCCCCTGAAAGGATACATTAGCTTACACGTGAATGTCAACGAGGTAAAGGGATAAGGAGAAGAATATGAGGAAATAATCGCGCTGGTTGAAGAGCTTTTAAGAGACTGCAACCAAAAGATCTCCGGGAGTGGAGTCGACGTGGATAGGCTATTTGAACAGAATACCGTCAAGGTAAGGGCACGCTGTTACACTATTGTTTGTATATCTATATGTATGCATTACATTATAAAATGACTTGCAGGAGTTGTATGTTGAGACTGAAAGACAAGACGTTTGATATCAGCTGAAAAACCCGCTCCCGCCCAGCCCAAGAGGTCTTTTACTGCTGTCAAGACGCACCTGGAATAACACGGGATCTGTCTCTTTTTTTTTTTTTTGACAGCGAATATGTTTTGGGAAAATTTAAAAGAGTATAATACAGTTAGAACAAGTTTTGACTAATGTTGCCATTACGGCAATGTACAGCTTGAATGAATCAACAGTGGCAGGGAGAGGCGACAGGGGGAAGGCGGAGAGAGGTGGGACAAAGTAAAGAACATGTTACTATTTTGTGTTCTGCTGTAGTAAAATAAAGAGAGAGGAGCGAGATTAATTCTAATTCTGGCGCACGGGCGCAGCTGAGGGAGTACGCAAGTAACCGGTGATGACACAACCGGGGCCCTGGTGTTTGTGTGTGCGTGCGTGTGCGTGTGTGTCTGTGCCTGTGTGTGAGAGAGTGTGTGTAAACCAGCAGTCAGTGGTGTAAAGTAACTAAGTAAAAATACTTTGAATAATTTTGGGGGTTTCTGTACATTATTTACTATTTATATATATTTTTTGACAACTTTTACTTTATTACATTCCTAAATAAAATAATGTACTTTTTACTTCCATACATTTCCCCTGACACCCAAAAGTACTCGTCACATTTCCATTGCTCAGGCAGGACAGCAATATGGTCCAATTCAAGCAGCTATCAATATAACGCGTTGTCATCCCTACTGCCTCTGGTGGACTCAAATGCTGCATTTGTAAATTACGTCTGAGTGTTCGAACGTGCCCCTGGCTGTCCATACATACAAAATCGTGCCTTGTGCTTTACTTAATATACGGAATTTGATATATAGTATTTACTTTTAACTTTGACTAAAGTATGACGATTGAGTACTTTTTCCACCACTGTACTTAAGTACATTTAAAACCAGACACTTTTACTCAAGTTGTATTTTACTGGGTGAATTTCACTTTTACCGGAGTTATTCTCTATTAAAGGTATCTTTACTTTGGCCGAAGTAGGACAGTTGAGTACTTTTTCCACCACTGTACATAAGTACATTTAAAACCAGACACTTTTACTCAAGTAGTATTTTACTGGGTGACTTTCACTTTTACCGGAGTTATTCTCTATTAAAGGTATCTTTACTTTGACCGAAGTAGGACAGTTGAGTCGTTTTCCCACCAGCAGATGGAGATGATCTGGATAGGACTGTGTCTTCAGCTTCTCCTCTGCCAGACATGGGCCCTGTCTTCATATCATCACTTAGACCACATGCTCAATGCTCAAACAGGTAAGACTGCAGTGTGTGTGTGTGTGTGAGGAGGTGTCACTCTGACCGTTGTTACGTAACTCAACACGCACTCTAGGATATGCTCATACACACCCTTCACTTATCCAGCATGTGTTTGGAGTTTCCATGATTCCTCTTAAATGGTCGTCTGTCATTGGTTCTGCCATGTGTCTGTCAGCCCTCAGGTCCTTGGATGAGCCAATGAGGTTTGACCCCTGCTGTCTCCTGGCCCCTCCCCCACCCCCACTCTTCCCTCCACCTCCCCTGAGGCGAGGGACTCTGGTGAGGTTAAACACACACAACACACACACACACACACACACACACACACACACACACACACACACACACACACACACACACAACACACACACACACACACACACACACACACACACACACACACACACACACACACACACACACACACACACACACACACACACACACACACACACACACACACACACACACACACACACACACACACACACACACACACACACACACACACACACACACACACACACACACACACACACACCCACACACACACACACACACACACACACACACACACACACACACACACACACACACACACACACACACACACACACACACACACACACACACACACACACACACACACACACACACACACACACACACACACACACACACACACACACACACACACACACACAGCCCTAGTTTCTACTATTCCATTATGACTAGTGACTTTGTTTATCCATTTGTTCCACTGCAGTACACACACACGGTTCCCCTGCAGTACACACGGTTCCCCTGCAGTACACACGGTTCCACTGCAGTACACACGGTTCCCCTGCAGTACACACGGTTCCACTGCAGTACACACGGTTCCCTGCAGTACACACGGTTCCACTGCAGTACACACGGTTCCCTGCAGTACACACGGTTCCACTGCAGTACACACGGTTCCCCTGCAGTACACACGGTTCCCCTGCAGTACACACGGTTCCCCTGCAGTACACACGGTTCCCTGCAGTACACACGGTTCCCCTGCAGTACACACGGTTCCCTGCAGTACACGGTTCCCCTGCAGTACACACGGTTCCCCTGCAGTACACACGGTTCCCCTGCAGTACACACGGTTCCCCTGCAGTACACACGGTTCCACTGCAGTACACGGTTCCACTGCAGTACACACGGTTCCCCCTGCAGTAACACGGTTCCACTGCAGTACACACGGTTCCACTGCAGTACACACGGTTCCACTGCAGTACACACGGTTCCCCTGCAGTACACACGGTTCCCCTGCAGTACACACGGTTCCACTGCAGTACACACGGTTCCCCTGCAGTACACACGGTTCCCCTGCAGTACACACGGTTCCACTGCAGTACACACGGTTCCACTGCAGTACACACGGTTCCCCTGCAGTACACACGGTTCCACTGCAGTACACACGGTTCCACTGCAGTACACACGGTTCCACTGCAGTACACACGGTTCCCCTGCAGTACACACGGTTCCACTGCAGTACACACGGTTCCACTGCAGTACACACGGTTCCCTGCAGTACACACGGTTCCACTGCAGTACACACGGTTCCCCTGCAGTACACACGGTTCCCTGCAGTACACACGGTTCCCCTGCAGTACACACGGTTCCCTGCAGTACACACGGTTCCACTGCAGTACACACGGTTCCCCTGCAGTACACACACACGGTTCCCCTGCAGTACACACGGTTCCCCTGCAGTACACACGGTTCCCCTGCAGTACACACGGTTCCCCTGCAGTACACACGGTTCTGTTAGGCCTACTGCTGCTAGGTAGCTCTCTCTCTGCTCTCCCCCTCCCCTCTGTCTGTCCTTGATTGCAGGAGTGAAGTCTGGTGTGCGGGAGTCAGGGTTCCAGCTGCAGCTCATTCACCATAATCACCTCAGCCTTTAAGACCCGGTCAAACTTTCCACTCATCGTCAGATCATAGTCAAGACAACCATGTTAGTCTCGCTGCCGACTCAACCTGTCTGTTTTCGCTCTTGTGTTTTTTGGACTGGTTATTTACTTTTTCTCCTGTGCCACAGATATTTGGAACCTGACTCCTGCCTCCGCTTCACTCCTGCCACCACCATCCTGCTCTCCACTATCGGGCCTCTCCTTTGGACTCACCACGGACACTAGGACATTACGGTACCACACCTGCCCTGACCTGGATCTGTACCCTCCCTGTAACCTGGACTTGCTCTTCCCCATTTATTGGAAACCTGGACTATTGAACATTATAATAAACCTGTTAAAACTTCTCTGGCTTGGTGTACTTGTCTGCATTTGGGTTCTATCCAGTTAAATCATAACAGTATGATCTGACCAACATGAACCCAGCAGACAGTAGCTCGGATACCACCCCAGAGTGCACTCAAATTTGGACTGCCATAGCCAATCAGGGCATTTTACTTGGCCAACATGATACCCTGTTTAAAACGATTGCTGAGGACAGTCAGGTGCTGCTTAATCAGGTTCAATTACTCTCCAATCAAGTATCTGCCCTTACTACCCCTTCAGCCCAGATCAGAGAGCCTTTTGTTCCTGCTCCAGAGCGCTATGACGGGAACATGGGAACCTGTGGCGATTTTTTGACTCAATGCTCGTTAGTGTTTGAACAACAGCCCCTCACCTACGCCTCAGAAAGAGCCCGTATTGCCTACCTTATCAACTCTACTAGCGGTTCCGCTCGTGCCTGGGGATCCGCGGTCTGGGAGAGTCAGTCGGACATTTGCAACGCTTACGTTGCCTTCACCACGGAGATGAGGAAGGTTTTTGACCACCCCGCACGAGGCAAGGAGGCTGCGAAACGGCTGTTTTCTCTTCGGCAGGGGGCTCGTAGTGTGGCGGAGATGGCAGTGGAGTTTCGGACTTTAGCAGCAGTGAGTGGTTGGAATGACGAGGCATTACAAGGAGTGTTCATCAATGCTTTGTCTGAGACCTTAAAAGATGAATTGGTGTCATATGATGAATCGCCTACGCTGGATAATCTTATTTCACTCACTATCAGGTTGGATAATCGGATTCGGGGAGCGCCGCCGGGAGAGGAGTGTTAGTTCCAAGCAACCTGTCTGTCATCAACAGACTCCTCCCTGCATCGTCTCTACGGAGAGAGCCGTGTCTTCCCGAGTCGATACGAGGAGGACTGAACCCGGAAGCCATGGAGGTGGGTCGTGCACGGTTGTCCTCAGAGGAGCGTGCACGTCGTATTCAGGCTCGGGTCTGCCTGTATTGTGGAGAAGCTGGTCATTTCGTTCCTTCCTGCCCAGTTCGTCCCGGGGAAAAGGGCCGGCTCATCATTTATGGGAGAAGTTTTGGTGAGCCGAGCAGCGGATTCTTCCTCTTCTCCCCGCATTCTGCTCCAGGCATCCCTCCAGTGGCAGTCCCAGAATTTCTCTGTTAGTGCGCTGATTGACTCTGGTGCCGACGTAAAGCTTTTGGATAGAGAGTGGGCTCAACAAATGGATTTGGAGACTGTTCCTATGGACTGTCCGCTGCAGGCTAAGGGTCTAAATGGACAATTGTTGACCCGCATTACCCATCAGACTGTTCCTGTTTGTCTTAGAGTGTCGGGAAATCATCAGGAGAACATTCAATTCCATATTATCGACTGCCCACAGACTCCCCTGGTCCTTGGTATCCCCTGGCTCATAAAACACAATCCACACATTGATTGGGTGACAGGTAGCATTGTTTCATGGAGCACTTTTTGTCATGTGAATTGTTTGTGTTCTGCTCAGACTCCTGCCAGTACTGTGCCTCAACCTCCACTGGAGTCCATGGATCTTTCCGCTGTTCCTGACGTGTATCATGACCTGGCATCCGTTTTCTGCAAACACAGAGCTACTTCTCTTCCTCCTCACCGGCCTTACGACTGCGCCATTGACCTCCAGCCAGGAGCCCCGCTCCCCAGCAGTCGCCTGTACAATCTCTCCCGGCCGGAGACGGAGGCTATGGAGAACTACATTCGGGACTCCTTGGCGGCAGGTATTATGCGTCCTTCCTCGTCACCTGTAGGAGCGGGATTCTTTTTTGTTGCTAAGAAGGATAAGACCCTCAGACCCTGTATTGATTACCGTGGACTTAACAACATCACCATTAAGAACAAGTATTCTCTGCCTTTGATTAATTCTGCTTTTCCCCTCCTTCATGGTGCTACCATCTTTACGAAACTGGATCTACGAAATGCGTATCACCTGGTGCGCATTCGTAAGGGGTGATGAATGGAAGACTGCCTTCAACACACCCTTGGGACATTTTGAGTATCGGGTTATGCCTTTTGGGTTGTCTAATGCCCCTGCTGTTTTTCAGGCACTAGTCAATGATGTCCTTCGGGACATGTTGAATCGGTTTGTTTTTGTCTATCTGGATGATATCTTGATTTTCTCAGAGTCCTCCCAGGAACATGAACTGCATGTGCGCCAGGTGTTGCAAAGGTTGTTGGAGAACAAACTGTTTGTGAAGATGGAGAAATGTGAATTTCATGTGTCTGAGACCTCTTTTTGGGTTACATCATAGCTCAGGGGGAGCTGCGGATGGACCCAGCTAAGATCTCTGCTGTCACGGACTGGCCAGCTCCCTCTACCCGCAAACAACTTCAACGATTCCTGGGGTTTGCGAACTTCTATAGGAGGTTCATCAAGGACTACAGCCGCATTGCGGCGCCACTCACCGCTCTCACCTCCATCTCACGACCGTTCGCTTGGAATGAAGGGGGCCGAATCAGCGTTCGAAGAACTGAAACATCGCTTCGCCTCGGCTCCCATTCTGATGCAGCCGGACCCCGACCGCCAGTTTGTCGTGGAGGTGGATGCATCCGACACTGGGGTAGGTGCAGTGTTGTCACAACGTTCTCCTGAAGATAACAAACTGCATCCCTGTGCTTTTCTCTCAAGGAAACTTTCTCAGGCAGAGAGGAATTATGATGTTGGAAATCGTGAACTGCTCGCCGTTAAGCTGGCTCTCGAGGAGTGGCGACATTGGTTGGAGGGGGCGGAACAACCCTTCATCGTTTGGACGGATCATAAGAATCTGGCTTACCTCCAGTCAGCGAAGCAGCTCAACCCCCGTCAAGCCAGGTGGGCACTATTTTTTGGGAGATTCAATTTTTCTCTGTCTTACCGTCCTGGGTCACGCAACGTCAAGCCTGACGCCCTGTCTCGTGTTCATTCGGCTGTTGATACTGGTAGTAACCCTGAACCCATTTTGCCTCCTACCTGCAGTATTGCAGTCATCACATGTGACATCGAGGGGATTGTTAGACAGGCTCAACATCAGCAAGCTGACCCTGGGAGGGGTCCTCCTAACCGGATGTTTGTCCCTGAGTCTGCTCGCTCCCAGGTACTTCAGTGGGCTCACTCGTCTCCCCTTACCTGTCACCCTGGAGTTTCGCGGACCCTTGACTTTGTGCGACGGAAGTTCTGGTGGGCCACGATGGAGGCGGACACTCGAGCCTTCATTGCTGCTTGTACGGTATGTGCACGAAGTAAAAACTCCACCCAGGCCAGCGCTGGTCATCTACGACCTCTACCTATACCCAGCCGGCCCTGGTCGCATATCGCTATGGATTTTGTCACTGGACTTCCCCCCTCATCTGGTAAGACTGTCATTCTTACGGTGATTGATCGTTTTTCTAAGTTCGCTCATTTTTTGGGCCTACCTAAACTGCCCACTGCCAGAGAGACGGCTGATATTTTGGTTGAACATGTGTTCCGCTCTCATGGTCTACCCACGGATATTGTCTCTGACAGGGGTCCCCAGTTTGTCTCCCAGGTGTGGAAAGCTTTCTGTAAAGCTTTGGGCATTACATCCAGCCTGTCCTCTGGATATCACCCCCAGACCAACGGGCAAGCCGAGAGAGCGAACCAGGAGATGGAGACCGCTCTTCGCTGTGTCACTGGGTCTAACCCTGGGTCATGGAGCTCCATGCTCCCCTGGGTGGAATATGCTCATAACACCTTGACTAACGCTTCCTCTGGTTTGTCTCCTTTTCTGTGTGCTCTGGGTTATCAACCTCCCCTGTTCCCTTCCCAAGAGAGGGAACTTGCGGTACCCTCGGTGCAGTCCCACATGCGCCGCTGCTTCAAGGTCTGGAGGAAGGCCAGGGTAGCTCTGTCCCGAGCTTCGGCGTACATGCAGAGGCAAGCCAACCGTCACCGGTCCCAGGCTCCCGGTTACTCTCCTGGTCAAGAGGTATGGCTGAAGTCACGGGACCTTCCATTGAAGGTGGAGTCTAAGAAGATGGCGCCTCGTTTTATAGGACCGTTCAAGATACTGTCTATTGTTAACCCCTGCGCGGTTAAGCTACAGCTTCCTGCCTCCCCTACGGGTTCATTCCACCTTTCATGTTTCCCAGATTAAGCCTGTGTCGGTTAGCCCTTTGTGCCCGCCCTCTCGTCCCCCTCCTCCGCCCAAGATCGTGGGTGGGGGTCCGGTCTACACTGTCCGGCGACTTCTGGATGTTCGCCGCCGAGGTCGTGGTTTCCAGTACCTGGTGGATTGGGAGGGTTATGGTCCCGAGGAACGTTCCTGGGTGCCCAGGAGCTTCATTGTGGATCCTGATCTGGTCCGAGAGTTTCATAGGTTACATCCCGATAAACCCCGTCGGCCGCCAGGTGGCGTCCGTAGAGGGGGGTACTGTTAGGCCTACTGCTGCTAGGTAGCTCTCTCTCTGCTCTCCCCCTCCCCTCTGTCTGTCCTTGATTGCAGGAGTGAAGTCTGGTGTGCGGGAGTCAGGGTTCCAGCTGCAGCTCATTCACCATAATCACCTCAGCCTTTAAGACCCGGTCAAACTTTCCACTCATCGTCAGATCATAGTCAAGACAACCATGTTAGTCTCGCTGCCGACTCAACCTGTCTGTTTTCGCTCTTGTGTTTTTTGGACTGGTTATTTACTTTTTCTCCTGTGCCACAGATATTTGGAACCTGACTCCTGCCTCCGCTTCACTCCTGCCACCACCATCCTGCTCTCCACTATCGGGCCTCTCCTTTGGACTCACCACGGACACTAGGACATTACGGTACCACACCTGCCCTGACCTGGATCTGTACCCTCCCTGTAACCTGGACTTGCTCTTCCCCATTTATTGGAAACCTGGACTATTGAACATTATAATAAACCTGTTAAAACTTCTCTGGCTTGGTGTACTTGTCTGCATTTGGGTTCTATCCAGTTAAATCATAACAGGTTCCCTGCAGTACACACGGTTCCCCTGCAGTACACACGGTTCCCTGCAGTACACACGGTTCCCCTGCAGTACACACACACGGTTCCCTGCAGTACACACGGTTCCCCTGCAGTACACACGGTTCCCCTGCAGTACACACGGTTCCCCTGCAGTACACACGGTTCCCTGCAGTACACACGGTTCCCCTGCAGTACACACGGTTCCCCTGCAGTACACACGGTTCCCCTGCAGTACACACCAGTGGCGGTCGGTGCCGTTTAAGATGAGGGAGGACGATTTCATTTTTTTCATGATTATGGCCTTATTTCTATTACAGCATATTGGATGACTGTCATTCATATTCCATTCACCCAGTTCAATGTAACATTGATAGGTTTAGGCTACTACATGATACTCTAATGTTCCCTATACCCATCATGAGGTTGCTACAACCTAGCCTATGAGTGAAAGTTTACAACGTAGGTGCACACAGATCGAGAGACAATTTTGAGGTGACAGACAGTGACACATGGACAGACAGTGACACATTCAATGCCGCCTTGCACACTCATGCCTGCATCTAGCTGATACAGGGTGTAATCATTAGTCCAACAGTTGCAAACGAGAGTTTCTATTGGACAAATTCAGGTATGTTTATCCCCGTTTTGTTCCGTTTGCTTCCGTTTAAGAAACGTTTTTCAACAGAATCGGCGGAATGAATACACCCCTGATCACGCGTAAACACTCTCATAACAGCCACGTTGCATTCCTTCTCTTCCATTCGCTTGTGGACTTCAATGCACAACACATCAGCTGTATGTGACCAGGCAAAAAAAGCTTTCCAAGCCAAACCATGTCATAACCGCTACACACAGCCTACATCGTTGTCACCATATTAGCTAAAGTAACGTCCAAGTCAACATAGCTAATAGAATAGATGGATGACGGATCACCACCTCAAGCTGAACCTCGGCAAGACGGAGCTGCTCTTCCTCCCGGGGAAGGACTGCCCGTTCCATGATCTCGCCATCACGGTTGACAACTCCGTTGTGTCCTCCTCCCAGAGTGCGAAGAGCCTTGGCGTGACCCTGGACAACACCTTGTCGTTCTCCGCTAACATCAAGGTGGTGACCCGATCCTGTAGGTTCATGCTCTACAACGTTCGGAGAGTACGACCCTGCCTTACACAGGAAGCGGCACAGGTCCTAATCCAGGCACTTGTCATCTCCCGTCTGGATTACTGCAACTCGCTGTTGGCTGGGCTCCCTGCCTGTGCCATTAAACCCCTACAACTCATCCAGAATGCCGCAGCCCGTCTGGTGTTCAACCTTCCCAAGTTCTCTCACGTCACCCCGCTCCTCCGCACACTCCACTGGCTTCCAGTTGAAGCTCGCATCTGCTACAAGTCCATGGTGCTTGCCTACGGAGCTGTGAGGGGAACGGCACCTCCGTACCTTCAGGCTCTGATCAGTCCCTACACCCAAACGAGGGCACTGCGTTCATCCACCTCTGGCCTGCTGGCTCCCCTACCTCTGCGGAAGCATAGTTCCCGCTCAGCCCAGTCAAAACTGTTCGCTGCTCTGGCACCCCAATGGTGGAACAAGCTCCCTCACGACGCCAGGACAGCGGAGTCACTCACCACCTTCCGGAGACATTTGAAACCCCACCTCTTTAAGGAATACCTGGGATAGGATAAAGTAATCCTCCAACCCCCCCCCCCAAAAAAAAAAAATAATAATAATAATAATAATAATAACATTGTAAAGTGGTTATCCCACTGGCTAAAAGGTGAATGCACCTATTTGTAAGTCGCTCTGGATAAGAGCGTCTGCTAAATGACGTAAATGTAAATGTAAATGTAACTAACGCGTTAGTAAACCCGCTACAATCAAGCAGTAACATTACAGTGGATAGTCAGTAAGCAGTTATACCGGCGGGCCCCGGTGGCAATAAATTAGTAAAACCAAAACCTTACCTTGACTGGAAGAGTTCCAGTGTTGTGTTGGATAGTCATAGCCAGCTAGCTAAAATAGCACCCCTCTGTTTGAGCAGGGTGTTTCAGTAGGCTAAACTAGCTAGCTGCATTTGCTAGCTAAGTGAAACTGAAAGTGAAAAACAAATGACGAAATCTCTCAATTTCTCTCTTGTTTCTCCTTTGCAAGAAATTAATTTGTTCAAAACTGTTCAACTATTGCCTTTCTCTCTTTGAGTCTGCTACTCACCACATTTTATACACTGCAGTGCTAGCTAACTGTAGCTTATTTTACATTACATTTTAGTCATTTAGCAGACGCTCTTATCCAGAGCGACTAACAGTTTAGTGAGTGCAAACATTATTTATTTTTTCATACTGGCCCCCCGTGGGAAACGAACCCACAACCCTGTCGTTGCAAACGCCATGCTCTCCCAACTGAGCTACATCCCTGCCGGCCATTCCCTCCCCATCCCTGGGTCCCATGGGTCTCCCGGTCGCGGCCAGCTACGACAGAGCCTGGATTCGAACCAGGATCTCTAGTGACACAGCGATGCAGTGCCTTAGACCACTGCACCACTCTCTGATCCTTTGATTGGTTGGACAACATGTCAGTTCATGCTGCAAGAGCTCTGATAGGTTGGAGGATGGGTTGGAGGATGTCCTCCAGAAGTTGTTATAATTACAGTGTAAGTCTATGGAAGGGGGTGAGAACCATGAGCCTCCTTGTATTGACGTCAATGTACCCAGAGGAGGACGGAAGCTAGCTGTCCTCTGGCTACACCATGGTGCTACCCTACAGAGTGCTGTTGAGGCTACTGTAGACCTTCATTGCAAGATAGTGTGTTTTAATCAGGTATTTGTGATTATATTTAGTATAGTTTTATCTAAAAAGGATAACTTTTTTTTTTATTACAATTTTTTATGAAATTCACTGAGGAGGATGGTCCTCCCCTTCCTCCTCTGAGGAGCCGCCAATGGTACACAGACATGTTTCCCTGCAGTACACAGACACATGTTTCCCTGCAGTACACAGACACATGTTTCCCTGCAGTACACAGACACATGTTTCCCTGCAGTACACAGACATGTTTCCCTGCAGTACACACACATGTTTCCCTGCAGTACACAGACACATGTTTCCCTGCAGTACACAGACACATGTTTCCCTGCAGTACACAGACATGTTTCCCTGCAGGACACAGACACACGTTTCCCTGCAGGACACAGACACATGTTTCCCTGCAGTACACAGACACATGTTTCCCTACAGTACACAGACATGTTTCCCTGCAGTACACATACATGTTTCCCTGCAGTACACATACATGTTTCCCTGCAGTACACAGACATGTTTCCCTGCAGTACACACACATGTTTCCCTGCAGGACACAGACACATGTTTCCCTGCAGGACACAGACACATGTTTCCCTGCAGTACACAGACACATGTTTCCCTGCAGTACACAGACACATGTTTCCCTGCAGTACACAGACACATGTTTCCCTACGGTACACAGACATGTTTCCCTGCAGTACACAGACACATGTTTCCCTGCAGTACACATAAATGTTTCCCTGCAGTACACAGACATGTTTCCCTGCAGTACACACACATGTTTCCCTGCAGTACACACACATGTTTCCCTGCAGTACACAGACATGTTTCCCTGCAGTACACAGACACATGTTTCCCTACAGTACACAGACATATGTTTCCCTGCTGTACACAGACACACGTTTCCCTGCAGTACACAGACATGTTTCCCTGCAGTACACACACACATGTTTCCCTGCAGTACACACACATGTTTCCCTGCAGTACACAGACATGTTTCCCTGCAGTACACAGACACATGTTTCCCTACAGTACACAGACATATGTTTCCCTGCTGTACACAGACACACGTTTCCCTGCAGTACACAGACATGTTTCCCTGCAGTACACAGACACATGTTTCCCTGCAGTACACAGACACATGTGTCCCTGCAGTACACAGACACATGTTTCCCTGCAGTACACAGACACATGTTTCCCTGCAGTACACAGACATGTTTCCCTGCAGTACACAGACATGTTTCCCTGCAGTACACAGACATGTTTCCCTGCAGTACACAGACATGTTTCCCTGCAGTACACAGACATGTTTCCCTGCAGTACACAGACACATGTTTCCCTGCAGTACACACACCATAACTTGTGATGAGTAACCTTGTCTGAGACCTGAAGACTGTTATCTTCCAGAGCCTTTAGGCTTTAGCTCGCATTATTGAGGCACACAAACAGCTCATGTTTGATACCCATTCAGTCAGACACTGTTACATAACTTGTGTTTGAAGGTTGACTACCCAGTGATAGAGGGAGGAGGAGGAGGAGGAGGAGGAGGAGGAGAGGAGGAAGAGTATAAACACCTGCCTGTGACCCCTGGATGTAAACCAGGACCCCAGGGACCCCAGGGACCGGAGGTGTGTGTGTCTGTGTCTCTGTGTGTGAGTTTGTTTGTCTGTGTGTGTGTGTGTGTGTGTGTGTCTGTGTGTGTGTTTGTTTTTCTGTGTGTGCGTGTGTGTGTGTGTCTGTGTGTATGTGTGTGAGTTTTTTGTCTGTGTGTGTGTGTGTGTGTGTGTCTCTGTGTGTGTGTTTGTTTGTCTGTGTGTGCGTGTGTGTGTGTCTGTGTGTATGTGTGTGTGTTTGTCTCTCTCTGTGTGTGTGTGTGTGTGTGTGTGTGTGTGTGTGTGTGTGTGTGTGTGTCTGTGTGTGTGTGTGTGTGTGTGTCTGTGTCTCTGAGTGTGAGTTTGTTTGTCTGTCTGTGTGTGTGTGTGTGTGTGTGTGTGTGTGTCTCTGTGTGTCTCTGTGTGTGTTTGTCTGTGTGTGCGTGTGTGTGTGTGTGTGTGTGTGTGTGTGTCTGTGTGTATGTGTGTGTGTGTGTGTGTGTGTGTGTCTGTGTTTGTCTGTGTTTGTGTGTGTGTTTGTCTCTCTCTGTGTGTGTGTGTGTGTGTGTGTGTGTGTGTGTGTGTGTGTGTGTGTGTGTGTGTGTGTGTATGTGTGTGTGTGTGTGTGTTTGTCTCTCTGTATGTGTGTGTGTGTGTGTGTTTGTCTCTCTGTGTGTGTGTGTGTGTCATTATAACTGTGTGAGGTGTATATTCATTGTTTTTTCAGGGTCCCAGTGGAATGGCAGGAATTAGTGGACCAAAGGGAGACAAGGTGAATATGTTGTGTGTCTGTGTTTGTGTGTATACCAGGGTTTCGGTAATAGCCGGCTTTTAAATACACTGAACAAAAATATAAACGCAACATGCAACAATTTTACAGTTACAGTTCATATACAGTGCATTCGGAAAGTATTCAGACCCTTTGACTTTTTCCACACTTTGTTACGTTACAGCCTTATTCTAAAAATGGATTAAAGAGTTTTCTTCCCTCATCAATCTAAAACAGGTTTTTAGAAATGTTTGCAAATATATAAAAACAAAATACTGAAATAGTACATTTACATAAGTATTCAGACCCTTTACTCAGTACTTTGTTGAAGCACCTTTGGCAGCGATTACAGCCTCGAGTATTCTTGGGTATGACACTACAAGCTTGGCACACCTGTATTTGGGGAGTTTCTCCCATTCTTCTCTGCAGATCCTCTCAAGCTCTGTCAGGTTGGATGGGGAGCGTCGCTGCAAAGCTATTTTCAGGTCTCTCCAGAGATGTTCGATCGTGTTCAAGTCCGGACTACGGCTGGGCCACTCAAGGACATTCAGAGACTTATCCCGAAGCCACTCCTGCGTTGTCTTGGCTGTGTGTTTAGGCTTGTTGTCCTGTTGAAAGGTGAACCTTCGCCCCAGTCTGAGGTCCTGAGCGCTTTGGAGCAGGTTTTCATCAAGGATCTCTCTGTACTTTGCTCCGTCCATCTTTCCCTCGATCCTGACTAGTCTTCCAGTCCCTGCCGCTGAAAAAGATCCCCCCAGCATGATGCTGCCACCACCATGCTTCACCGTAGGGATGGCGGCAGGTTTCCTCCAGACGTGACGCTTGGCATTCAGGCCAAAGAGTTCAATCTTGGTTTCATCAGACCAGAGAATCTTGTTTCTCATGGTCTGAGAGTCCATTAGGTGCCTTTTGGCAAACTCCAAGCGGGCTCTCATGTGCCTTTTACTGAGGAGTGGCTACCGTCTGGCCACTCTACCATAAAGGCCTGATTGGTGGAGTGCTGCAGAGATAGTTGTCCTTCTGGAAGTTTATCCCATCTCCACAGAGGAACTCTGGAGCTCTGTCAGAGTGACCATCGGGTTCTTGGTCACCTCCCTGAACAAAGCCTTTCTCCCCTGATTGCTCCGTTTGGCCGGACGGCCAGCTCTAGGAAGAGTCTTAGTGGTTCCAAACTTCTTCCATTTAAGAATGATGGAGGCCACTGTTTTCTTGGGGACATTCAATGCTGCAGAATTTTGTTGGTACCCTTCCCCAGATCTGTGCCTCAACACAATCCTGTCTCGGCGCTCTACGGACAATTCCTTCGACCTCAAGGCTTGGTTTTTGCTCTGACATGCACTGTCAACTGTGGGACCTTATATAGACAGGTGTGTGCCTTTCCAAATCATGTCCAATCAATTGAATTTACCACAGGTGGACTCCAATCAAGTTATAGAAACATCTCAAGGATGATCAATGGAAACAGGATGCACCTGAGCTCAATTTCGAGTCTCATAGCAAAGGGTCTTAATACTTATGTAAATACGTTTTTTTTTTTTTTTTTTATACATTTGCTAAAATTTCAAAAAACCTGTTTTGTCATTATGGGATATTGTGTGTAGATCTATGAGGATTTTTTATTTTATTTTATTTTAGAATAAGGATGTAAGTGGCCATCGAAGGTGAACATTTTCCCACTGAAGTCGGTTAAGACGCCGAACTGCAGTCAGGTCAAGACCCTGGTGAGGACGACGAGCACACAGATGAGCTTTCATCAGACGGTTTCTGACAGTTAGTGCAGAAATTCTTCGGTTGTGCAAACCCAAAGTTTAATCAGCTGTCCAGGTGGCTGGTCTCAGACGATCCCGCAGGAAGCTGTGCTGCTCACTAACAGGGATGGAAACAAAGTTGTGCACAACATTTGAGAGAAATAAGCTTTTTTTGTGGGTGTCAGCTTCCTGCCTCCTGTTTGTCTCCGGGCCTCTAGAGGTCATCTGTGTTCCCCTCTGCCTTAGTTCTTCCTCGTGTGTCCTAATTAGCTTGATCCAGGTCACCTGTGCCTTGTTTCCCCTTGTGTATTTTAGCTGTGTGTTTTCCCCTTGTTTCTCACTTGGTTATTGAGTCCTGGCTATGTGTCTCCTGCTTTGTTCCACCGTGTCTTTCCAAGTAAGGTTTTCTAAGTTATCTTTAGTTTGTTTTTCTCCCCTCGTGGAGTTATTTTGTTTTGCCTCCTGTTTTGTTAACATACCTCTTTCTGAGAAGAACTTTTGTTGGACTATTTGTGAATGGCGAAGAACCTTTGTTTTTACATTAAATCTACTGGCCTGGAGTATTGCCTTGGGTGTTTCATTTGGGTCCTACTACACCTCCTCTGTGGCTAAGGGGTATTACCCCCAGCTCTCCACATCTGAGACCGGAGTTCTAGCACGGCTTGTGACAGAATAACCAAGACCAATCATGGACCCAGAAACACTCAGTTCCCAGGACCTGTTGGCGGTGATCACTCGACATGAGGCTTCTTTCCAGCGCCATGAAGCCGTTCTCAGCCGACAAGAGGAGCTGATGGCTAGACATTCTCAACTCCTGGCCGAAATGATGAGTTCCCTTCACCAGCTCTTTGAACGCCTCCTTGGTCCTCTCCCTTCCCCCAGGTCACCTCCCAGTGACGACAGGCCTTCTCGGTTGGCGGAGCCCCGACTACCACCTCCCAAGCCCTTTTCTGGGGATCCAAACTCTTGCCAGGGTTTCCTCACCCAATGCTCCCTCACCTTCGAGCTCCAATCCTCAAGTTTTCCCACAGACCGTTCCAAGATTGCCTACATCATTACCCTTCTTTCAGACAAGGCGCTCGCCTGGGCCTCTGCGGTGTGGCAGTCCCAGGAGGCCTGTTGTGATTCCCACGCTGCATTTGTAGAAGAGTTCAAGCGGGTGTTCGATCATCCTGTCAGTGGGCGGGGAGGCTTCCAAGCGCCTACTGTCTCTCCGTCAGGGCTCCCGAAGCAC
Organism: Coregonus clupeaformis; assembly: GCF_020615455.1. Taxonomy (NCBI): domain Eukaryota; kingdom Metazoa; phylum Chordata; class Actinopteri; order Salmoniformes; family Salmonidae; genus Coregonus; species Coregonus clupeaformis. The sequence goes on from NC_059215.1 coordinate 27,285,119, forward strand.
GGCAGATTTCGCCATTGATTTTCGGACCATAGCAGCAAGGAGCGGATGGAATGATGAAGCGCTGAGGGTCTGCTTTCAGGGGAGGGTTATCTGAGCCCCTTCAAGATGAGTTAGCCACCCGAGAACCAGCTGGAGATCTCGAGTCCCTCATAGCCTTGGCCATCCGCCTGGACAATCGTCTAAGAGAGCGGAGAACGGCTCGCCGCCAGGTGTCTCAGTCCCAAGTTCCTCGGAGCAGCTCTGTTTCTCCTGTTTGGACTCCGTCATTCAGAGCTTCCCCGGCTCCTGAACTGCTCCAGGATTCCCCGGAGAGCATGCAGTTAGGCCGTTCCAGGCTTTCTCCCAATGAAAGGGAACGTCGCATGAGGGAGCGTCGGTGCCTCTACTGCGGGGTTGCCGGCCACTTCCGATCCACTTGCCCCGAGCTTTCGGGAAACGCCAGTCCCCGCCCAGCTACAGGAGGGCTGTGATGGGGAGAATTAGAGCTCCTCCTACTAACGCTGTCCTGGCTATTCCAGCCATTCTGTCCTGGGAGGGCCACCAGCATCGGGTCCAGGCTATGATCGATTCCGGTGCTGCAGGTGATTTCCTGGATGTAACCTTGGCTAAGGAACTTAAGATCCCTACCCAACTACTTCCTCATCCCCAGGCAGTTACAGCCTTAGATGGCAGACCTCTGGAACCAGGAAAGGTTACAGAGGCGACTCAGTCCCTGCGACCTACCATCTCTCAACACCAGCAGGAGGAAACCTTCTATCTCATTGACTCTCCCGAGTATCCTATTATCCTGGGTCACCCTTGGCTATGCAGACATAATCCCCAGATCGACTGGCCTACTGGCACCATTCTAAGCTGGGGTCCCACTTGCCAACTCACCTGCATGCTTCAGAGTCCCTCAGCCCCTAGTACCCAGTTTCAAGAGTCTGTTGACGTCTCCCTAGTCCCCAGTGTTTACCATCGGTTCAAGGCTGTGTTCAGCAAGGCCCGGGCTACTTCCTTACCGCCTCATCGCACGTATGACTGTGCCATTGATCTACTCCCTGGGTGCTGCCCTCCTAGAGGTCGGATCTTTTCCTTGTCCTCCCCGAGCACGCAGCTATGGACACCTACATTAAGGAGTCCTTGGCAGCCGGCCTCATCCATGCCTCTACTTCCCCGGCTGGGGCGGGCTTCTTTTTGTTGAAAAGAAGGACGGGGGTCTTAGGCCTTGTATTGATTACCGGGGACTCAACAAGATCACGGTTCGGAATCGATATCCTCTTCCTCTCATGGCCACTGCTTTTGAGCTGCTTCAAGGGGCTTCCATTTTTTCTAAACTGGATCTCCGCAATGCTTACCATCTCGTGCGGATCCGGCAAGGTGATCGAATGGAAGACGGCGTTCAACACGCCCACGGGGCACTATGAATATCGGGTGATGCCGTTCGGGCTCACCAATGCCCCCGCAGTATTCCAAGCCCTGATTAATGATGTTCTCCGGGATATGCTTAATCTGTTCGTCTTCGTGTACCTGGACGATATCCTCATCTTCTCGAGGTCACTGAAGGAGCATGAGGGGCATGTTAGCTGGGTTCTCCAGAGGCTCCTTGACAATCACCTCTATGTTAAACCTGAGAAGTGTGAATTTCATGTTTCTCAGACTCAGTTTCTCGGGTTTATTGTCACTCCCGGGCACCTAGAGATGGATCCCAAGAAGGTCGAAGCGGTCCGCAGCTGGCCCACACCTGCCACGGTCAAGGAGGTTCAACGGTTCATTGGCTTTTCTAACTTCTATCGGAAGTTCGTCAAGAATTTCAGCTCAGTGGTAGCCCCCTTGACGACGCTTACCAAGGGAGGAGGGACCAAGGTTCACTGGGGTCCGGAAGCAGCAGGGGCCTTCGAGGATCTCAAGCGCCGCTTCACGTCTGCTCCGATTCTGGTGACTCCTGACCCAGAAAGACCTTTCGTGGTGGAGGTGGACGCCTCAGAGGTGGGGGTGGGAGCCGTCCTGTCACAGAGGGGTGAGGATGGGAGATTACACCCTTGTGCCTTCATGTCTCGCTGCCTGTCTGAGGCCGAGCGCAACTACCACGTGGGGGATCTAGAGTTGCTTGCAGTAAAACTGGCCTTGGAAGAGTGACGCCATTGGCTTGAGGGGGCTCAGCACCCGTTCCAGGTTCTCACAGACCACAAGAACCTGGAATATCTCCAACAGGCTAAGCGGATGAACCCTCGGCAAGCACGATGGTCCCTTTTCTTTAATCGATTCCAGTTCCTCCTGTCTTACCGACCTGGCACCAAGAACGTCAAGCCGGATGCCCTGTCTCGAGCCTATTCTCCCGAGGTACAAGAGAAGCCCTTGGCATCGATTATTCCGAGGTCTAGGATCGTCGCACCTCTTCAGTGGGAACTAGAAAGAGGGGTACGAGAAGCCCTTGTCCATGAGCCCGATCCAGGCGGTGGTCCTGCCGGTCGCCTGTGCGTTCCTCTCTCTGTTCGGGCCCGCGTCTTGCAGTGGGGTCATGAGTCGCCCTTGACATGCCATCCAGGCAGTGCTCGCACACTGGAATTCCTCCGACGGCGGTTTTGGTGGCCGTCCATCAAGAAGGACGTGCAGGTCTATGTTGAGGCCTGCCCGGTGTGCAACCAGGGAAAGTCGACGCGCCAGCGACCCCAGGGACTGCTCCATCCCTTACCTATTCCTCGAAGGCCATGGTCACACCTTTCTCTGGACTTTGTTACGGGACTTCCTCCATCCCAGGGCAACACCGTCATCCTAGTGATCGTTGACCGGTTCTCTAAGGCTGCCCGGTTTATTCCCCTGCCCAAGCTGCCCTCGGCTAAGGAGACTGCTGAGCTCCTCATGAACCATGTCTTCCGGATATTTGGCATTCCCCTGGACGTGGTCTCTGACCGAGGTCCCCAATTCTCGTCCCGGTTTTGGGGGGCCTTCTGCAGGCTTATTGGGGCCACAGCCAGCCTATCGTCAGGGTTCCATCCAGAGTCTAATGGCCAAACGGAACGGATTAATCAGGATCTGGAGACCACCCTGCGGTGTATGGCGGCCAGTAATCCCACGTCTTGGGCCACCTATATCATTTGGGCTGAATATGCCCACAACACCCTCCAGTCTTCAGCCACCGGATTGTCCCCCTTCGAATGCCAGTTCGGTTACAACCCTCCATTATTTCCAGAGGAAGAGGCGCAAGTTGGTGTTCCCTCGGCCCAGCGCTTTGTCCAACGCTGTAGGCGGACCTGGAAGAAGGCCAGGTGTATCCTCCTTCGGACCTCCCAGAGATACCAAAGTCAGGCTAATCGACACCGCCGGACGGCCCCCTAGTTTCCGAGCTGGTCAGAGAGTTTGGTTGGCCACTAAGAACCTGCCCCTCCGGGTCGAATCCAAGAAGCTTTCCCAGAGATACATCGGCCCTTTCCGCATTGCTAGAAAGGTTAACCCTGTTTCGTATCGTTTGGTTCTGCCTCGCTCCCTTAGAGTTAACCCCACTTTCCATGTTTCACTCCTTAAACCTGTCTTGTCTTCTCCTTTTGCCCCCCCACGCAGACCCCCGCCACCTCCCAGGATCATTGACGGCCAGCCAGCCTACACAGTCCGCCGGATACTGGACTCCCGGAGGGTCCAGAACTCTCTGCAGTATCTGGTGGACTGGGAGGGCTACGGGCCAGAGGAGCGCTCCTGGGTTCCAGCCAAGGACATCCTGGACCCAGGTTTGATCCGAGAGTTTCGCACCCTGAGGCCGGGGTGTTCTGGAAGGAACGTCAGGAGTCGTTCCTAGAGGAGGGGGTCCTGTCAGCTTCCTGCCTCCTGTTTGTCTCCGGGCCTCTAGAGGTCATCTGTGTTCCCCTCTGCCTTAGTTCTTCCTCGTGTGTCCTAATTAGCTTGATCCAGGTCACCTGTGCCTTGTTTCCCCTTGTGTATTTTAGCTGTGTGTTTTCCCCTTGTTTCTCACTTGGTTATTGAGTCCTGGCTATGTGTCTCCTGCTTTGTTCCACCGTGTCTTTCCAAGTAAGGTTTTCTAAGTTATCTTTAGTTTGTTTTTTCTCCCTCGTGGAGTTATTTTGTTTTGCCTCCTGTTTTGTTAACATACCTCTTTCTGAGAAGAACTTTTGTTGGACTATTTGTGAATGGCGAAGAACCTTTGTTTTTACATTAAATCTACTGGCCTGGAGTATTGCCTTGGGTGTTTCATTTGGGTCCTACTACACCTCCTCTGTGGCTAAGGGGTATTACCCCCAGCTCTCCACATCTGAGACCGGAGTTCTAGCACGGCTTGTGACAGTGGGTATGGAACATTTCTGGGATGTTTTATTTCAGCTCATGAAACATGGGACCAACACTTTACGTGTTGTGTTTATATTTTTGTTAAGTATAAAATTGGCGCTGTCCAATTGTCCCAACAACAACAAAAAATCCCATTGCGAAATAATGCATTTTAGCCTATTCGTTGATTTAAATACCAGTCGATGTAACGTGAGAGCTGCTGATGAAACTCAAACAGCTGTCTTGTTGCTGCTGGAGTGAAACATGTATGTGCTTTTAGTTTCACAATTGCGTAACAATTCTAAAGGCAATGGTGTGTAAAAAAAAACTATGGCCATGATTAAAAAGAGCTACGCGTACTGGTAATTGAATCACGCTTCCCATTCACCATTCAAGTGCATCGGCAACTATGCAGGCTTCAGGGTCACACACCACTTTGCAATGAGATGGAGGCGGTATGCATTTTGTGAAAACATATACTTAATTGTTTGAAACCTGTATGTTTTAGTACACATGAGGCATGTTACTTTCTAAAGACGTCCATATGCCATTGAAACCAGTGGCCTTTTTCTCTCACGTTCTATTGGTGTTCAAATCAACTTTCTTTCATTGTCCAGTAGCTAAAGAAACAATCCTAGTCATATTAGCAACCCCATGCTAGCTGTTGCATATTTCGATCTCCCCCTCTTTCAACATTTCTAACAGATATTTTCATCTTTGTCACAAGGGTGTTTTCCCGCTAATTGCATTATGGAACGGCACGAAGCCTACGACCTTGTGCGCTTTGCTGCGCTTATAAATTGGATGTAGCCTACGCGTACTGGTTGTATGAATTTGGGATGTATCGTCCCACGACTGTCCCAGAGTCTGTTTGGAATAGGCTATTTCTTCATCGCACAGAATGAAAAGCTGACCAATAGAATAAGGAGTCTTTTCTACTATGAGGGATAGTAGATTGACACAGGCTAGTGATTTTGTTATTCGTTACTCGTCTTGTTGGCTGAGGAAAAGTGAATGTGGGCAGTTATTCTAACATAGGTGGCGTGTATGTTTCAAGTTCGGGGGAAGCACATTTTCACCCATAGAAATGCACCTTTATAATAGGAAGCATTCCATGCTACCTTGCATTTGCAAACTAATGTAAGATAGCCTACTATTCCTAATGTGATGGTTAGATTGGATACTCATAATTTAGGCTAATAATATAACTCAATTCATTGTACCCGTAGTGGCGTAGAGTAGGCCACAGGCTATAGGCTATATCAGATACATTTCTTCTTCTTTCTTTGCACAGGAAAATATTTCAGGACATTAGCAGAATCTTTTTTAATACGACAAAAATTACAGGGTAGCGTACTCTGCTGACACTGACGAACAGATCAATACAAATGACGTTGTCTGATCCATACAGTGGGGAAAAAAAGTATTTAGTCAGCCACCAATTGTGCAAGTTCTCCCACTTAAAAAGATGAGAGAGGCCTGTAATTTTCATCATAGGTACACGTCAACTATGACAGACAAATTGAGGAAAAAAATTCCAGAAAATCACATTGTAGGATTTTTTATGAATTTATTTGCAAATTATGGTGGAAAATAAGTATTTGGTCACCTACAAACAAGCAAGATTTCTGGCTCTCACAGACCTGTAACTTCTTCTTTAAGAGGCTCCTCTGTCCTCCACTCGTTACCTGTATTAATGGCACCTGTTTGAACTTGTTATCAGTATAAAAGACACCTGCCCACAAGCTCAAACAGTCACACTCCAAACTCCACTATGGCCAAGACCAAAGAGCTGTCAAAGGACACCAGAAACAAAATTGTAGACCTGCACCAGGCTGGGAAGACTGAATCTGCAATAGGTAAGCAGCTTGGTTTGAAGAAATCAACTGTGGGAGCAATTATTAGGAAATGGAAGGCATACAAGACCACTGATAATCTCCCTCGATCTGGGGCTCCACGAAAGATCTCACCCTGTGGGGTCAAAATGATCACAAGACCGGTGAGCAAAAATCCCAGAACCACACGGGGGGACCTAGTGAATGACCTGCAGAGAGCTGGGACCAAAGTAACAAAGCCTACCATCAGTAACACACTACGCCGCCAGGGACTTAAATCCTGCAGTGCCAGACGTGTCCCCCTGCTTAAGCCAGTACATGTCCAGGCCCGTGCTAGAGTGCATTTGGATGATCCAGAAGAGGATTGGGAGAATGTCATATGGTCAGATGAAACCAAAATAGAACTTTTTGGTAAAAACTCAACTCGTCGTGTTTGGAGGACAAAGAATGCTGAGTTGCATCCAAAGAACACCATACCTACTGTGAAGCATGGGGGTGGAAACATCATGCTTTGGGGCTGTTTTTCTGCAAAGGGACCAGGACGACTGATTCGTGTAAAGGAAAGAATGAATGGGGCCATGTATGGTGAGATTTTGAGTGAAAACCTCCTTCCATCAGCAAGGGCATTGAAGATGAAACGTGGCTGGGTCTTTCAGTATGACAATGATCCCAAACACACCGCCCGGGCAACGAAGGAGTGGTTTCGTAAGAAGCATTTCAAGGTCCTGGAATGGCCTAGCCAGTCTCCAGATCTCAACCCCATAGGAAATCTTTGGAGGGGAGTTGAAAGTCCGTGTTGCCCAGCGACAGCCCCAAAACATCACTGCTCTAGAGGAGATCTGCATGGAGGAATGGGCCAAAATAACAGTGTGTGAAAACCTTGTGAAGACTTACAGAAAACGTTTGACCTGTGTCATTGCCAACAAAGGGTATATAACAAAGTATTGAGAAACTTTTGTTATTGACCAAATACTTATTTTCCACCATAATTTGCAAATAAATTCATTAAAAATCATACAATGTGATTTTCTGGATTTTTTTTCCTCATTTTGTCTGTCATAGTTGACGTGTACCTATGATGAAAATTACAGGCCTCTCTCATCTTTTTAAGTGGGAGAACTTGCACAATTGGTGGCTGACTAAATACTTTTTTTCCCCACTGTATATTAGACCTAGGAGAAGGGGGGACAGAAATACAATGTTAAGTCCATCTAACCTGGAGGAGGAGATTATTGTCCAAAAACCAAACAAAAGTGTCACAGACCCAATGATAAATACAGTGAATATGCACACTCACCGGGGATATTGGCCACTGTTCTCTGCTGATACTAATAAGGCTACCTTTTGCTCAGTTAAATAGAAAACATTGTATAACTAAAAAACAGATTGGAGTATTTTCGTTGTGTTCTCTTTACAGCAATAGCCATTTGTTTTGTAAACGTTTTTTTCCGCGATTGTATTTTTTAAATATTGCACTATTCCTGGCTGTGTCGCTCTGCTTTTCACTTCTCAACAATAATCTATTTGGCATTTGTAGGCGATGCGATTTAAAACGATCCACAGCTTTAAAAAATGAAATAAAGCTGATGATCCTCTGTGGCAAAGACAGGACTAAGCTAATTTGGCTTAATAATTTTGGCAATTTAATTCAATTGACTTTAGGGAAAGCTTCCCCTAGCCTTATGGACATGCTGTCTATATATTTCTAACATCTTCAAATTACTCATCGGAATTCGTTAAGAATGACGCAGGCAGTTGCATCTGAGTTGCATGTTGTGTTGAGATTAATTACCATAAACTAAATGTGATTTCTGTCATTCTGAGAACTGTGGGTGGACGCCCTAATCAGGTTACGCAACCAATGCATATGGGCCCGGTCCAGTAAATTAAAATGCTGCAGGTCAAATGTCTGGCACCACATTTTCCTAATGGAAACCCTGATGTCTACATGTCTGTGTGTCTACATGTGTGTCTACATGTGTGTCTACATGTGTGTCTACATGTCTGTGTGTTTACATGTCTGTGTGTCTACATGTCTGTGTGTCTGTGTGTTTACATGTCTGTGTGTCTACATGTCTGTGTGTCTGTGTGTTTACATGTCTGTGTGTCTACATGTCTGTGTGTCTACATGTCTGTGTGTCTGTGTGTCTACATGTCTGTGTGTCTACATGTCTGTGTGTCTGTGTGTTTACATGTCTGTGTGTTTACATGTCTGTGTGTCTACATGTCTGTGTGTCTACATGTCTGTGTGTCTACATGTCTGTGTGTCTACATGTCTGTGTGTCTGTGTGTCTACATGTCTGTGTGTCTACATGTCTGTGTGTTTACATGTCTGTGTGTCTGTGTGTCTACATGTCTGTGTGTTTACATGTCTGTGTGTCTACATGTCTGTGTGTCTGTGTGTTTACATGTCTGTGTGTCTACATGTCTGTGTGTCTGTGTGTCTACATGTCTGTGTGTCTGTGTGTTTACATGTCTGTGTGTCTGTGTGTCTACATGTCTGTGTGTCTACATGTCTGTGTGTTTACATGTCTGTGTGTCTGTGTGTCTGTGTGTTTACATGTCTGTGTGTCTGTGTGTCTACATGTGTGTCTACATGTCTGTGTGTCTACATGTCTGTGTGTCTACATGTCTGTGTGTCTGTGTGTTTACATGTCTGTGTGTCTACATGTCTGTGTGTCTACATGTCTGTGTGTCTACATGTCTGTGTGTCTGTGTGTCTACATGTCTGTGTGTCTACATGTCTGTGTGTCTACATGTCTGTGTGTCTACATGTCTGTGTGTCTACATGTCTGTGTGTCTGTGTGTTTACATGTCTGTGTGTCTACATGTCTGTGTGTCTACATGTCTGTGTGTCTACATGTCTGTGTGTCTGTGTGTCTACATGTCTGTGTGTCTGTGTGTCTACATGTCTGTGTGTCTACATGTCTGTGTGTCTACATGTCTGTGTGTCTGTGTCTGTGCGTGATTCATGTTTTTGACACCATTAGAGACTCGTGTGTGTGTGTGTGTGTGTGTGTGTACTAATGAACACACGTCTTCTCATCCCTCATTTCTTCTTGTCCTCCAGGGAGAGATCGGACGACCAGGGTCAAAGGTGAGACACGCCTCCTCTCACTCCCTCGCTCATACAATCCTCCTCTCGCTCCCTCGCTCATCTCTCTCCTTCTCCCTCTCCCTCTCTCTCTCCTTCTCCCTCTCCCTCTCTCTCTCCTTCTCCCTCTCCCTCTCTCCCTCCTCTGCAGTGTCTCTCTCTCTCTCTCTCTTGCTCTCTCTCTCTCTCTCTCTCTCTCTCTCTCCTTCTCCCTCTCCCTCTCTCCCTCCTCTGCAGTGTCTCTCTCTCTCTTGCTCTCTCTCTCTCTCTCTCTCTCTCTCTCTCTCCCTCTCTCTCTCCTTCTCCCTCTCCCTCTCTCCCTCCTTCTCCCTCTCCCTCTCTCTCTCTTCTCTGCAGTGTCTCTCACTCTCCTCTGCAGTGTCTCTCTCTCTCCTCTGCAGTGTCTCTCTCTCTCCTCTGCAGTGTCTCTCTCTCTCCTCTGCAGTGTCTCTCTCTCTCCTCTGCAGTGTCTCTCTCTCTCCTCTGCAGTGTCTCTCTCTCTCTCCTCTGCAGTGTCTCTCCTTCTCCTCTGCAGTGTGTCTCTCTCTCCTCTGCAGTGTCTCTCTCTCTCCTCTGCAGTGTCTCTCTCTCTGTCCTCTGCAGTGTCTCTCTCTCTCCTCTGCAGTGTCTCTCTCTCTGTCCTCTGCAGTGTCTCTCTCTGTGTCCTCTGCAGTGTCTCTCTCTCTCCTCTGCAGTGTCTCTCTCTCTCTCCTCTGCAGTGTCTCTCCTTCTCCTCTGCAGTGTCTCTCTCTCTCTCCTCTGCAGTGTGTCTCTCTCTCTCCTCTGCAGTGCCTCTCTCCTTCTTGGTTCTGGTCCATCAACTGCCGATCCAGTGTGTCTGTGTGTGTGTACTGTATCCCCCTCTGCATTAATGCACAGTTCTAATCTCCCTGAGTGCTTGTGTTCTCTATGATAAATCACTAAGACATTGGTCCTGTGGCCACACAGACACACACACACACACACACACACACAACACTGGTTAATGGCACTGAGCTGAAGGAATGCACACACAGCTCTACCGTGTGGCAGATAGTATATTCGCTCAGGGTTCTTCAAGATGTTTGATTAGAAGTCATGCAGATGTATTATGCCAGGGGTCTCCAACAGGTAGGTCTACCAGCAGCATCAATAGACACCAGACAGAAACATCACCAGACAGAAACATCACCAGACAGAAACATCACCAGACACCAGACAAAAACATCACCAGACAGAAACATCACCAGACAGAAACATCAATAGACACCAGACAGAAACATCAATAGACACCAGACAGAAACATCAATAGACACCAGACAGAAACATCAATAGACACCAGACAGAAACATCACTAGACACCAGACAGAAACATCACTAGACAGAAACATCACTAGACACCAGACAGCAAGATCACTAGACAGAAACATCACTAGACACCAGACAGAAACATCACTAGACACCAGACAGAAACATCACCAGACACCAGACAGAAACATCAATAGACACCAGACAGAAACATCAATAGACACCAGACAGAAACATCACCAGACACCAGACAGAAACATCACTAGACACCAGACAGAAACATCACTAGACACCAGACAGAAACATCACTAGACAGAAACATCACTAGACACCAGACAGCAAGATCACTAGACAGAAACATCACTAGACACCAGACAGAAACATCACTAGACACCAGACAGAAACATCACCAGACACCAGACAGAAACATCACCAGACACCAGACAGAAACATCACTAGACAGAAACATCACTAGACACCAGACAGAAACATCACTAGACAGAAACATCACTAGACACCAGATAGAAACATCACCAGACAGAAACATCACCAGACACCAGACAGAAACATCAATAGACACCAGACAGAAACATCACCAGACACCAGACAGAAACATCACCAGACAGAAACATCACCAGACACCAGACAGAAACATCACCAGACACCAGACAGAAACATCACTAGACACCAGACAGAAACATCACTAGACACCAGACAGAAACATCACCAGACACCTGACAGAAACATCACTAGACAGAAACATCACTAGACACCAGACAGCAAGATCACTAGACATAAACATCACTAGACACCAGACAGAAACATCACTAGACACCAGACAGAAACATCACCAGACACCAGACAGAAACATTACCAGACACCAGACAGAAACATTACCAGACACCAGACAGAAACATCACTAGACACCAGACAGAAACATCACTGGACAGAAACATCACTAGACACCAGACAGAAACATCACCAGACACCAGACAGAAACATCACCAGACACCAGACAGAAACATCACCAGACACCAGACAGAAACATCACTAGACACCTGACAGAAACATCACCAGACACCAGACAGAAACATCACCAGACACCTGACAGAAACATCGCTAGACAGAAACATCACTAGACACCAGACAGAAACATCACCAGACAGAAACATCACCAGACAGAAACTTCACTAGACACCAGACAGAAACATCACTAGACACCAGACAGAAACATCACTAGACACCAGACATAAACATCACCAGACACCTGACAGAAACATCACTAGACAGAAACATCACTAGACACCAGACAGAAACATCACCAGACAGAAACATCACCAGACAGAAACTTCACTAGACACCAGACAGAAACATCACCAGACACCAGATAAAAACATCACTAGACACCAGACAGAAACATCACTAGACAGAAACATCACTAGACACCAGACAGAAAGATCACTACACAGAAACATCACCAGACTGAAACATCACCAGACACCAGACAGAAACATCACTAGACACTAGACAGAAACATCACTAGACAGAAACATCACTAGACACCAGACAGCAAGATCACTAGACAGAAACATCACTAGACACCAGACAGAAACATCACTAGACAGAAACATCACTAGACACCAGACAGAAACATCACCAGACACCAGACAGAAACATCACTAGACCGACACGTTCCTCTCTTTCTAAATGCACAATTAAAGGGGAAATACACTCAAAAATATTTATTTGTTTGTTTTCTTTGTGATTTAAGCGTTGACATGGACTCAGAACATCAATTTTCGTTGTTTCGCTATGACTAATTGTAATATTGAGAGTAAAATAAATAAATAATAATAATCGTAAGCCAGGAAAAATAAAACAGAGAAAACAGAATTCCGGAAAATACAAAATATAATTATATGGGGCCCCTTAAAGTTGTTTATTAACCATTATTTGACCAGGTATATTGACAGAAAACACATCTCTTACACTAAGTACCCGGGGAAGAGTTTCAGGGTAGAGGAGAAGAATGTGCCTATTTGAAAGCTGTATAAAAAAATGAGTAGCTCACAAAGTGTTTTGTTTTTCTAAAAGTAGCTCTCACGCCAGAAAATGTTGGAGACTCCTGCTTTATGCTCTATTTAATAAAACACGGGCCCTTCATATGCAATTATCAATTGCCTTGGAGTTCAGTGGTTACTAATGTGATGGGTCTGCAGCGTGCCGATAACAAAAACAAGATATTTGTGGCCAGCTTTGCCTATTGGTATAACAGTAGAGGTCGCTGAGGGGAGGACGGCTCATAACAATGCCACGGGTTTGACGTATTTTGCTACCGTTCCACGTATTCCGCTCCAGCCATTACCACGAGCCCCGTCCTCCGCTACCTCCTGTGGTTTACAACCATTCTTCTCTAGGAGCTTTCAAATATTGGTGTGTTCTCAAATCAAATCAAAATTGTATGGGTCACATACACGTATTTAGCAGAAGCTATTGCGGGTGTAGCGAAATGCTTGTGTTCCTAGCTCCGAAGGGTGAAGTAGTATCTAACAATTCACAACAATACACACAAATCTCAAAGTAAAAGAATGGAATTAAGAAATATATAAATATTAGGACGAGCAATGTCGGAGTGGCATTGACTAAATACAGTAGAATAGAACACAGTATATACATATGAGATGAGTAAAGCAGTATGTAAACATTATTAAAGTGACCAGTGTTCCATTATTAAAGTGGCCAGTGATTCCATGTCTATGTATATAGGGCAGCAGCCTCTAAGGTGCAGGGTTGAGTAACCAGATGGTAGCTGGCTAGTGATGGCTATTTAACAGTCTGATGGACTTGAGATAGAAGCTGTTTTTCAGTCTCTCGGTCCCAGCTTTGATGCACCTGCACTGACCTCGCCTTCTGGATAATAGTGAGGTGAACAGGCCGTGGCTCAGGTGGCTGATGTCCTTGATGATCTTTTTGACCTTCCTGTGACATCGGGTGCTGTAGGTGTCCTGGAGGGAAGGCAGTGTGCCCCCGGTGATGCGTTGGGCAGACCGTACCACCCTCTGGAGAGCCGGTGATACAGCCCGACAGGATGCTCTCAATTGTGCATCTGTAAGAGTTTGTGAGGGTCTTATGGGCCAGGGTCGTACTGGTCCTCCTGGGTTACCAGGTAGTGTGTGTGTCTGTGTGTGCCTGTACCGTATCCCCCTCTGCAGTTCTGCACAGTTCTAATCTCCCTGAGTGCTTGTGTTCTGTATGATAAATCACTAAGACATTGGTCCTGTGGCCACACAGACACACACACACACACACACACACACACACACCACACCAAAGCCCACTGGTTAATGGCACTGAGCTGAAGGAATGCACACACAGCTCCACCGTGTGGCAGATAGTATATTCGCTCAGCGTTCTTCCAAGACGTTTGATTGGAAGTCAAGCACCTTAATGCTCGTCTGTGGATCCAAATAAAGTAAATATGTAAATGTGACTTGTGTTTACTCCAGGGTCGTACTGGTCCACCTGGGTTACCAGGTAGACAGGGACCAGCTGGATGGCCCGGTCCAGAGGGACCCAAAGTAAGTCTCACCCCCTTTAATTAATGCCACTCTATGCAAGTCTTCCAGTGTCAGCAACACTCGTGTGAATATACCTTCTGGTTCCAGGGAGAAAAAGGAGCCGCAGGGATGATGGGCCTGCCGGGGCTGAGAGGTCCACCAGGAACCAAGGTCTGTATCTCACACACACGACGTCAGGTCACACATGAAGTCAGGAACAAACATTCACACATTCTAAACACAAGAGAAAATAGGTCCCTTTCTCACACACCGAAGCTCCGCCGCAAACCATTATATTTTACAGCGAAAGCTGCAGAAAAAAAGTGAACTCCTTCGTAGGGAACTATTTGGTCCGCGTACACACACGGCTGGCTGTTTAAACCTTTCTGAAAACAGCCTATATTATATCTTTGTCTATAAAACATTTTTATCTGAGCTGCATGCAATTGATCAAGTCACAGGAAGCACGCGCTCCTTTCGTTGCTTTCCTTGTAGACAGAATAAAACAGGGTAGGGCGGACTATTTAAAAAATTTACTAACCGTCCGTAAGCAAAAAAATAAAGATAAAAAATAAACCGAAAGAAAAGTTATTTTAACCTGCCAATGTTTTTTTTTAACCTGCCAATATTTGCTCTAGAATTGTATTATCAATAATAAAACTAGGCCTAGGATATTTCCTTTAAAAGTAGACTACAACAGCGTGTTATGTGTTAATATAATTAACTTATAAATATAATTATAATTATATATAAATATAATTATAATTATGTGTATTGTAACATGTTGGATAGGAATTGCCTTTAGAAAGGCACAGCGGCTGGTTCTGCCAATCCCCTCGAGCAGCACACCGAATCTCTCCGTCGATTGGAGGAGTATTAGGCTATAAGTGATTGGCACTAATATGTAAAGTATTTATTCGATATGAAAAGAAGACGGGATGTGACTGACCTGCACAGGTAGGAAAGTGACAGTGTCCAGACGATTGTCTGCAGATTGACCAGTAGGCTAGGCGTGAATGTTCTGATAGATTCGTTATAATCAATCATCCACACCTGATGGGCCATCAGCCGGACATTTAGTCAATGAGATGGTGTTCTAAACACCAGTGAAGACAGTTATGCCGTATCCACGCTGGATTCAATATCCCTAAATTGATGTTGGTCATCTGCTATTAATGAAAGCGTCTAGTGAGATTTAACAGAGAAAGGATGTTTTGAACGGGATTCGTTTTTCCAAACTGCCCCCCTGTAATTATTTTTCTTTCATTCAAATGATTCTTATGATGGAAGCCTGGAGGTTTTTATTCTAGGAGTGAATACATTTCATCATGTCTAGACGATTAAGGGCTACACTGATATCTCGTGCTTGGCTGCCGAAGGTATAGGTGTCCACATAATATTTAAATTGAGGAAGTGTGATCACACATTCTAAACACGAGAGAAAATAGATTCATTATTGTCCTTTCATTCCTTCACCAGGGTCTTCCTGGTTATAAAGGAGAGAAGGTGAGTCATACTCTGATTAAGACCATGCTGTTCAAACTACATTACCCAGATCATACTAATCAGACCATGCTGTTCAAACTACATTACCCATCATGATTAGCAAGACCCTGTCTTTCAAAGATAATTCATAAAAAATCAAATTAACTTCACAGATCTTCATTGTAGGGTTTAAACACTGTTTCCCATGCTTGTTCAATGAACCATAAACAATTAATGAACATGCACCTGTGGAACGGTCGTTAAGACACTAACAGCTTACAGGCAATTAAGGTCACAGTTATGAAAACTTAGGACACTAAAGAGGCCTTTCTACTGACTCTGAAAAACACCAAAAGAAAGATGCCCAGGGTCCCTGCTCATCTGCGTGAACGTGCCTTAGGCATGCTGCAAGGAGGCATGAGGACTGCAGATGTGGCCAGGGCAATAAATTGCAATGTCCATACTGTGAGACGCCTAAGACAGCCCTACAGGGAGACAGGACGGACAGCTGATCGTCCTCGCAGTGGCAGACCACGTATAACAACACCTGCACAGGATCGGTACATCAGAACATCACACCTGTGGGACAGGTACAGGATGGCAACAACAATTGCCCGAGTTACACCAGGAACGCACAATCCCTCCATCAGTGCTCAGAATGTCCGCAATAGGCTGAGAGAGGCTGGACTGAGGGCTTGTATGCCTGTTGTAAGGCAGGTCCTCACCAGACATCACCAGCAACAACGTCGCCTATGGGCAGAAACCCACCATCACTGGACCAGACAGGACTGGCAAAAAGTGCTCTTCACTGACGAGTCACGGTTTTGTCTCATCAGGGGTGATGGTCGGATTCGCGTTTCTTGTCGAAGGAATGAGCGTTACACCGAGCGGGATCAATTTGGAAGTGGAGGGTCCGTCATGGTCTGGGGCGGTGTGTCACAGCATCATCGGACTGAGCTTGTTGTCATTGCAGGCAATCTCAACGCTGTGCGTTACAGGGAAGACATCCTTCTCCCTGATGTGGTACCCTTCCTGCAGGCTCATCCTGACATGACCCTCCAGCATGACAATGCCACCAGCCATACTGCTCGTTCTGTGCATGATTTACTGCAAGACAGGAATGTCAGTGTTCTGCCATGGCCAGCGAAGAGCCCGGATCTCAATCCCATTGAGCACGTCTGGGACCTGTTGGATCGAGGGTGAGGGCTAGGGCCATTCCCCCCAGAAATGTCCAGGAACTTGCAGGTGCCTTGGTGAAAGAGTGGGGTAACATCTCATAGCAAGAACTGGCAAATCTGGTGCAGTCCACGAGGAGGAGATGCACTGCAGTACTTAATGCAGCTGGTGGCCACACCAGATATTGACTGTTACTTTCGATTTTGACCCCCCCCCCTTTGTTCAGGGACACATTATTCCATTTATGTTAGTCACATGTCTGTGGAACTTGTTCAGTTTGTCTCAGTTGTTGAATCTTGTTATGCTAATACAAATATTTACACATGTTAAGTTTTCTGAAAATAAACGCAGTTGACAGTGAGAGGACGTTTCTTTTTTTGCTGAGTTTAGTTTAAGTACAAAAAGGAAAACTCTCTCTCTCTCACTGTCTCGCTCATTCTCACCTGTACTCTCTCTCTCTCTCTCTCTCTCTCTCTCTCTCTCTCTCTCTCTCTCTCTCTCTCTCTCTCTCTCTCTCTCTCTCTCTCTCTCTCTCTCTCTCTCTCTCTCTCTCTCTCTCTCTCTCTCTCTCTCTCTCTCTCTCTCTCTCTCGCGCTCTCTCTCAGTTCCATTCAAAGGGGCTTTATTGTCATGGGAACGTGTTTACATTGCCAAAGCAAGTGAAATAAACAATAAAAAAAAAGTGAGAAGATACTTTTACAAAATCAACAAAAATGTATTAATATAACACTTGAAATGTCTTTATATTTATTATCAGCTATGTACAGTGTTATAGCAATGTGCAAATAGTTTTAGTACGAATAGTAGAGGAAGATAAATAAACAGACTATTAATGGTGATATTTACAATGTTGTTTGTGCTTAACAGATAAGGGAGTTTATCAAAGTTTGATTTGTTTTCGAATTCTTTGTGGGTCTATGTGATCTGTGGGAAATATGTATCTCTAATGTGGTCATACATTTGCCAGGTCTGCCTATGGCGGCCTTTCTCAATAGCAAGGCTATGCTCACTGAGTCTGTCAAAGATTTTCTTAATTTTGGGTATTCTGTGTTTAGGGCCGGAAAGCATTCCAATGTGCTCAGTTTTTTTGGTTGATTCTTTCCAGGCTATCAAATAGTTATATTTTCTCAAGATTTGGTTGAGTCTTATTGTTTTGCTGTCCTGGAACTGTGTGGGGTCTGTTTGTGAACAGAGCCCCAGAACCAGCTGGCTAAGGGGACTCTTCTCTAGGTTAATCTCTCTGTAGGTGAGGGCTTTGTTATTGAATGTGTGGGAATCGCTTCCTTTCAGGTGGTTATAGAATTGAACAGCTCTTTTCTGGATTTTGATAACTAGCGGGTATAGTCCTAATTCTGCTCTGCATGCATTGTTTGAGGTTTTGTGTTTTACACTAAGTATATTTTTGCAGAATTCTACATGCAAAGTCTCAATTGGGTGTTTGTCTCATTTTGTGAATTCTTGGTTATTTTTGTCTTACTGAGATTCACTGTCAGGGCCCAGGTCTGACCGAATCTGTGCAGAAGATCTAGGTGCTGCTGTAGGCCCCTCCTTGGTTGGGGACAGAAGCACCAGATCATCAGCAAACAGTAGACGTTTGACTTCAGATTCTAGTAGGGTGAGGCCGGGTGCTGCAGACTGTTCTAGTGCCCTCGCCAGTTCATTGATATATGCTGGGTGTATAAAACATTAGGAAAGCTATTCGCTGCTCTGGCACCCCAATGGTGGAACAAGCTCCCCCGGAGACACTTGAAACCCTACCTCTTTAAGGAATACCTGGAATAGTATAAAGTAAACCTTCTTCCCTCACCCCCCATTTAAAAAAAAAAGTGGTTGTCCCACTGGCTATCATAAGTTGAATGCACCAATTTGTAAGTCGCTCTGGATAAGAGCGTCTGCTAAATGATGTAAATGTAAATGTAGAATCCATGCCCTGGCGAATTGAGGCTGTTCTGAGGCCAAAAGGGGCTCAACTCAATATTAGGAAGGTGTTCATAATGCTTTGTACACAGTGTATATGTTGAAGAGGGTGGGGCTCAAGCTGCATCCCTGTCTCACCCCACGGCCCTTTGGAAATAAATATGTGTGTTTATTGCCAATTTTAACCGCACACTTGTTGTTTGTGTACATGGATTTTATAATGTCGTATGTTTTTTACCCCAACACCACATTCCATCAATTTGTATAGCAGACCCTCATGCCAAATTGAGTCAAAAGCTTTTTTTGAAATCAACAAAGCATGAGAATACTTTTGTTCTGGTTTGTTTGTTTGTCAATTAGGGTGTGCAGGGTGAATACGTGGTCTGTTTTTCAGTAATCTGGTAAGAAGCCAATTTGACATTTGCTCAGGACATTGTTTTCACTGAGGAAATGTTGGAGTCCGCTGCTGATGATACTGCAGAGGATTTTTTTGAGATTGCTGTTGACGCAGATTCCACTGCAATTATTGGGCCCAAATTTGACTCCACTTTTGTGGATTTGGCTGATCAGTCCTTTGTTCCAAATATTGCGGAAGATGCCAGAGCTGAGGATGATGTTAAAGAGTTTAAGTATAGCCAATTGGAATTTGTGTCTGTATGTTTTATAATTTCATTTAGGATACCATCAAGACCACAGGCCTTTTTTTAGTTGAAGTTTGTATTTTGTCCTGAAATTCAGTCAATGTAATTGGAGAATCCAGTGGGTTCTGGTAGTCCTTAATAGCTGATTCTAAATCTCTCTCTCTCTCGTTCTCTCTCTCTCTCTCTCTCTCTCTCTCTCTCCCTCCTGCCAGGGTTCTCGTGGTAATTCAGGCATATTAGGACCAAAGGGGAACAAGGTGGGTGTTGTTACTGGATGTCAGCTAACTAGGGATGATCAATATTCATTGGTGTCACCTTTCTGAAACCATAAACCATGGTGCTCAGTGGTTCTCTATCTTTTCTCGTTTTTCTTCTAGGGCTCCATTGGTCTCTCTGGGATGTTGGGACAGAAGGTTAGAAACACACATAATTTATATATACATTCAATTGTTTGATTTAATTCTGTGGTGAGAAACAACTCAATAACGACCAGAATATAAACCCATAGAATCAATATTCTACTACTTCCTATCTCTCTTTCTCCCCCCACTCTCTCTCTCTCTCTCTCCCCCCCACTCTCTCTCTCTCTCTCTCTCTTCCCCCCCCCTCTCCCTCTCTCTTTCTCCCCCACCCCTCTCTCTCTCTTTCTGTCTTTCTCCCCCACCCCTCTTTCTGTCTTTCTCCCCCACCCCTCTCTCTCTTTCTCCCCCACCGCTCTCGCTCTCTCTCTCTCTCTTTCTCCCCCACCCCTCTCTCTCTCTCTCTCTCCCTCTCTCTCTCTCTCTCTCTCTCTTTCTCCCCCACCCCCCACCCCTCTCCCTCTCTTTCTGTCTTTCTCCCCCACCCCTCTCTCTCTCTTTCTCCCCCACCCCTATCTCTCTCTCTTTCTCCCCCACCCCTCTCTCTCTCTCTCTCTCTCTCTCTCTCTCTCTCTCTACCTCTCTCTCTATCTATCTCAGGGTGAGATGGGATCGAAGGGAGACCCAGGAATTTCGGGGAAGAGAGGACCCACTGGCCGACCTGGGAAGAGAGGAAAACAGGTGAGAGAGATCAGAGGAAGAAAGAGGGATGAGAAAATATATATATTACCTCAAAGAGGGTTTGCTGTAGTGTGTTGGTGTGTATCTTCAGTGTCCAGCATGTTAGTGTATGTGCTTGTGTAGGAAACCCTTTGGCATCAGGTACTTTACACAGAAACACCCCTGTCCGAACCCTGTCATCTGAGACATGTGCCTCCTCCAGAGATAATTCCGTCCCCACCTTCCTCCTCTCTCGCTCTCCCCTGCTTTCATATGCTCTATATACAGTTGAAGTCGGAAGTTTACATACACCAAATACATTCATACTCAGTTTTTCACAATTCCTGACATTTAATCCTAGTAAAAATTCCCTGTCTTAGGTCAGTTAGGATCACCACTTTATTTTAAGAATGTGAAATGTCAGAATAATAGTAGAGAGAATTATGTATTTCAGCTTTTATTTATTTCATCACATTCCCAGTGGGTCAGAAGTTTACATACACTCAATTAGTATTTGGTAGCATTGCCTTTAAATTGTTTAACTTGGGTCAAACGTTTCGGGTAGCCTTCCACAAGCTTCCCACAATAAGTTGGGTGAATTTTGACCCATTCCTCCTGACAGAGCTGGTGTAACTGAGTCAGGTTTGTAGGCCTCCTTGCTCGCACACGCTTTTTCAGTTCTGCCCATTTGCGACCAAGCTTTAACTTCCTGACTGATGTCTTGAGATGTTGCTTCAATATATCCACATAATTTTCCTTCCTCATGATGCCATCTATTTTGTGAAGTGCACCAGTCCCTCCTGCAGCAAAGCACCCCCACAGCATGATGCTGCCACCCCCGTGCTTCACGGATGGGATGGTGGTCTTTGGCTTGCAAGCTATCCCCTTTTTCCTCCAAACATAACGGTGGTCATTATGGCCAAACAGTTCTATTTTTGTTTCATCAGACCAGAGGACATTTCTCCAAAAAGTACGATCAAACCGTAATCTGGCTTTTTTATGGCGGTTTTGGAGCAGTGGCTTCTTCCTTGCTGAGCGGCCTTTCAGGTTATGTCGATATAGGACTTGTTTTACTGTGGATATAGATACTTTTGTACCTGTTTACTCCAGCATCTTCACAAGGTCCTAAGCTGTTGTTCTGGGATTGAGTTGCACTTTTCGCACCAAAGTACGTTCATCTCTAGGAGACAGAACGCGACTCCTTCCTGAACGGTATGACGGCTGCGTGGTCCCATGGGGTTTATACTTGCGTACTATTGTTTGTACAGATGAACGTGGTACCTTCAGGCGTTTGGAAATTGCTCCCAAGGATGAACCAGACTTGTGGAGGTCTACAAATTATTTTCTGAGGTCTTGGCTGATTTCTTATGATTTTCCCATTATGTCAAGCAAAGAGGCACCAAGTTTGAAGGTAGGCCTTGAAATACATCCACAGGTACACCTCCAATTGACTCAAATTATGTCAATTAGCCTATCAGAAACTTCTAAAGCCATGACATCATTTTCTGGAATTTTCCAAGCTGTTTAAAGGCACAGTCAACTTAGTGTATGTAAACTTCTGACCCACTGGAATTGTGATACAGTGAATTATAAGTGAAATAATCTGTCTGTAAACAATTGTTGGAAAAATGACTTGTGTCATGCACAAAGTAGATGTCCTAACCGACTTGCCAAAACTATAGTTTGTTAACAAGAAATTTGTGGAGTGGTTGAAAAACTAGTTTTAATGACTCCAACCTAAGTGCATGTAAACTTCCGACTTCAACTGTACGTGCGCTCTAGCCAACAGCATCTCATCATGTAAGCTATACGTGCGCTCTAGCCAACAGAATCTCATCATGTAAACTATACGTGCGCTCTAGCCAACAGCATCTCATCATGTAAACTATACGTGCGCTCTAGCCAACAGCATCTCATCATGTAAGCTATACGTGCGCTCTAGCCAACAGCATCTCATCATGTAAACTATACGTGCGCTCTAGCCAACAGCATCTCATCATGTAAGCTATACGTGCGCTCTAGCCAACAGCATCTCATCATGTAAACTATACGTGCGCTCTAGCCAACAGCATCTCATCATGTAAGCTATACGTGCGCTCTAGGAACAGCACACAGATAGCACTATAGCACTATAGCAGATAGCACTATAGCAGATAGCACTATAGCACTATAGCAGATAGCACTATAGCACTATAGCAGATAGCACTATAGCAGATAGCACTATAGCACTATAGCACTATAGCAGATAGCACTATAGCAGATAGCACTATAGCAGATAGCACTATAGCAGATAGCACTATAGCAGATAGCAGATAGCACTATAGCAGATAGCACTATAGCAGATAGCACTATAGCAGATAGCACTATAGCAGATATCACTATAGCACTATAGCACTATAGCAGATAGCACTATAGCAGATAGCACTATAGCAGATAGCACTATAGCAGATAGCACTATAGCAGATAGCACTATAGCAGATAGCACTATAGCACTATAGAAGATAGCACTATAGCACTATAGCAGATAGCACTATAGCAGATAGCACTATAGCACTATAGCAGATAGCACTATAGCAGATAGCACTATAGCAGATAGCACTATAGCACTATAGCACTATAGCAGATAGCACTATAGCAGATAGCACTATAGCAGATAGCACTATAGCACTATAGAAGATAGCACTATAGCAGATAGCACTATAGCAGATAGCACTATAGCACTATAGCACTATAGCAGATAGCACTATAGCAGATAGCACTATAGCAGATAGCAGATAGCACTATAGCAGATAGCACTATAGCAGATAGCAGATAGCACTATAGCACTATAGCAGATAGCACTATAGCAGATAGCACTATAGCACCATAGCAGATAGCACTATAGCACTATAGCAATATAGCAGATAGCATTATAGCACTATAGCAGATATCACTATAACACTATAGCACTATAGCACTATAACACTATAGCACTATAGCACTATAGTACTATAGCAGATAGCAATATAGCACTATAGCAGATAGCACTATAGCACTATAGCAGATAGCACTATAGCACTATAGCACTATAGCAGATAGCACTATAACACTATAGCACTATAGCAGATAGCAATATAGCACTATAGCAGATAGCACTATAGCACTATAGCAGATAGCACTATAGCACTATAGCAGATAGCACTATAGCACTATAGCAGATAGCACTATAGCAGATAGCACTATAGCAGATAGCACTATAGCACTATAGCAGATAGCACTATAACACTATAGCACTATAGCACTATAGCAGATAGCAATATAGCACTATAGCAGATAGCACTATAGCAGATAGCACTATAGCAGATAGCACTATGGCAGATAGCACTATAGCACTATAGCAGATAGCACTATAGCACTATAACACTATAGCACTATAGCACTATAGCACTATAGCAGATAGCAATATAGCACTATAGCAGCTAGCACTATAGCACTATAGCACTATAGCAGATAGCACTATAGCACTATAGCAGATAGCACTATAGCAGATAGCACTATAGCAGATATCACTATAGCACTATAGCACTATAGCAGATAGCACTATAGCAGATAGCACTATAGCAGATAGCACTATAGAAGATAGCACTATAGCACTATAGCAGATAGCACTATAGCAGATAGCACTATAGCAGATAGCACTATAGCAGATAGCAGATAGCACTATAGCACTATAGCAGATAGCACTATAGCAGATAGCACTATAGCACCATAGCAGATAGCACTATAGCACTATAGCAATATAGCAGATAGCATTATAGCACTATAGCAGATATCACTATAACACTATAGCACTATAGCACTATAGCACTATAGCACTATAACACTATAGCACTATAGCACTATAGTACTATAGCAGATAGCAATATAGCACTATAGCAGATAGCACTATAGCACTATAGCACTATAGCACTATAGCAGATAGCACTATAGCAGATAGCAATATAGCACTATAGCAGATAGCACTATAGCACTATAGCAGATAGCACTATAGCACTATAGCAGATAGCACTATAGCACTATAGCAGATAGCACTATAGCAGATAGCACTATAGCAGATAGCACTATAGCACTATAGCAGATAGCACTATAACACTATAGCACTATAGCACTATAGCAGATAGCAATATAGCACTATAGCAGATAGCACTATAGCAGATAGCACTATGGCAGATAGCACTATAGCAGATAGCACTATAGCACTATAACACTATAGCACTATAGCACTATAGCACTATAGCAGATAGCAATATAGCACTATAGCAGCTAGCACTATAGCACTATAGCACTATAGCAGATAGCACTATAGCACTATAGCAGATAGCACTATAGCACGCAGCTAGCACGCTATATAACACTATATATTTGTTGTGAGAAAACCATCAGTAGAGTTGAACATGCGATGGGAAATCCATTTAACAACAAAAGGTATTTTTATGTGCACTACCTCAGCACGCACAGCCTATTATCTGCAACAAGTCAATCTGATATTGTTTTTTATGTGGATTTTAGAATATTCGCATGAAAATCTGTCGCCAATTGGATGGAAACCTAGCTACCATGTCAATAATTACGGAGGCCACTCTAGGTCACCTTAGGTGTGTGTGTGTGTGTGTGTGTGTGTGTGTGTGTGTGTGTGTGTGTGTGTGTGTGTGTGTGTGTGTGTGTGTGTGTGTGTGTGTAGGGTATGAAGGGTCAGGGTGGAACCCCAGGTCCAATGGGTCCTACAGGTCCTGCTGGTCCCTCTGGTCGTCCTGGTCCCCCTGGACTACCTGCCGCAGGTAAGATAACACCACCTATGGGACACACACATACACACACACACAAAGAACAATTATTGTGTTTTGTGTAATGATCTGTGTGTGTGTGTGTTTTCCCCCAGGCCTGTACCTGGTAGGGGAGAAGGGAGATACGGGTGTAGCAGGACCTCCAGGTCACTGTGACTGTCACACCCCTCTGGGAGTCACCAGCCCCCACTACGGCAGTCACACACAACGGGGCAACTACCACAAAGTCCCCGCGGTGAGACTCTGTGGCTCTCTCACACTGATGCTTAATACTTGGACACAGGACCTTTTCCCATCAACTTTGACCACAAAAAAAATGTATTCTAAAATATAGTTATCAAGTCCCTATATTGGGCATTTTCAATATTCCTGTATTTTCAGTGTATTAAGTTTTTCGTTCTTTGTGAATCTCTGTACCTTGAATCAACATGTGTTCTTCAGTTATTTCAACATGTGTTCTTGAGTTATTTCAACTCTCTCTGGTCTCTGTGTAGATCTTTGTAGTGGACAGTGAGGAGGAGTTGGATCGTCTCCACACAGTCAACGCCATCGCCTTCAGGAAGGACCAGAGATCCCTCTACTTCAAAGACAAAGATGGCTGGCAGCCCATACAGGTACTATAATATACTATACAGGTACTATATTATAATATACAGGTACTATACAATACGATACTATACGATACTACACTATACTATATGATACTATACTATACGATACTACACTATGCTATATGATACTATACTGTACGATACGATAGTATACGATACTACACTATACTATATGATACTATACTATACTATAATATACAGGTACTATACAGGTACTATACAATACAATACTACACTATACTATATGATACTATACTATACTATACGATACTACACTATACTATATGATACTATACTATAATATACAGGTACTATACAGTTACTATACAATACTACACTATACTATATGATACTATACTATACAATACGATAGTATACGATACTACACTATACTATATGATACTATACTATACAATACGATAGTATACGATACTACACTATACTATATGATACTATACGATACGATACTACACTATACTATATGATACTATACTGTACGATGCTATACGATACTACACTATACTATATGATACTATACTATACGATGCTATACGATGCTAAACGATACTATACAATATGATACTATACGATGCGATACGATACTATACGATGCAATACTATACATTACAAATACACCAAGAAACTGCTGTTTTAGTTTTTCTGTTGCAAGACGTTTTGTTACGGTGTGGCTTAATTAATAGGACCCTGTTGTTACGGTGTGCCTTAACTAATAGGACCCTGTTGTTACGGTGTGCCTTAACTAATAGGACCCTGTTGTTACGGTGTGCCTTAACTAATAGGACATTTACATTTACATTTTAGTCATTTAGCAGACGCTCTTATCCAGAGCGACTTACAGGAGCAATTAGGGTTAAGTGCCTTGCTCAAGGGCACATTTACGTCATTTAGCAGACGCTCTTATCCAGAGCGACTCACAAATTGGTGCATTCACCCTATAGCCAGTGGGATAACCACTTTACAATTTGGGGGGGTAGAAGGATTACTTTATCCTATCCCAGGTATTCCTTAAAGAGGTGGGGTTTCAAATGTCTCCGGAAGGTGGTGAGTGACTCCGCTGTCCTGGCGTCGTGAGGGAGCTTGTTCCACCATTGGGGTGCCAGAGCAGCGAACAGTTTTGACTGGGCTGAGCGGGAACTATGCTTCCGCAGAGGAAGGGAGCCAGCAGGCCAGAGGTGGATGAACGCAATGCCCTCGTTTGGGTGTAGGGACTGATCAGAGCCCGAAGGTACAGAGGTGCCGTTCCCCTCACTGCTCCATAGGCAAGCACCATGGTCTTGTAACGGATGCGAGCTTCAACTGGAAGCCAGTGGAGTGTGCGGAGGAGGGGGGTGACGTGAGAGAACTTGGGAAGGTTGAACACCAGACGGGCTGCGGCGTTCTGGATGAGTTGTAGGGGTTTAATGGCACAGGCAGGGAGGCCAGCCAACAGCGAGTTGCAGTAATCCAGACGGGAGATGACAAGTGCCTGGATTAGGACCTGTGCCACTTCCTGTGTAAGGCAGGGTCGTACTCTCCGAATGTTGTAGAGCATGAACCTGCAGGAGCGGGTCACCGCCTTGATGTTAGCGGAGAACGACAGGGTGTTGTCCAGGGTCACGCCAAGGCTCTTCGCACTCTGGGAGGAGGACACAACGGAGTTGTCAACCGTGATGGCGAGATCATGGAACGGGCAGTCCTTCCCCGGGAGGAAGAGCAGCTCCGTCTTGCCAGGGTTCAGCTTGAGGTGGTGATCCGTCATCCATACTGATATGTCTGCCAGATATGCAGAGATGCGATTCGCCACCTGGTTATCAGAAGGGGGAAAGGAGAAGATTAGTTGTGTATCGTCAGCGTAGCAATGATAGGAGAGGCCATGTGAGGATATGACAGAGCCAAGTGACTTGGTGTATAGGGAGAAAAGGAGAGGGCCTAGAACTGAGCCCTGGGGGACACCAGTGGTGAGAGCACGTGGTGCGGAGACAGCTTCTCGCCACGCCACTTGGTAGGAGCGACCGGTCAGGTAGGACGCAATCCAGGAGTGAGCCGCGCCGGAGATGCCCAGCTCGGAGAGGGTGGAGAGGAGGATCTGATGGTTCACAGTATCAAAGGCAGCAGACAGGTCTAGAAGGACAAGAGCAGAGGAGAGAGAGTTAGCTTTAGCAGTGCGGAGAGCCTCCGTGACACAGAGAAGAGCAGTCTCAGTTGAATGACCAGTCCTGAAACCTGACTGGTTTGGATCAAGAAGGTCATTCTGAGAGAGATAGCAAGAGAGTTGGCTAAAGACGGCACGCTCAATAGTTTTGGAAAGAAAAGAAAGAAGGGATACTGGTCTGTAGTTGTTGACATCAGTGGGATCGAGTGTTGGTTTTTTGAGAAGGGGAGCAACTCTCGCTCTCTTGAAGACGGAAGGGACATGGCCAGCGGTCAAGGATGAGTTGATCAGCGAGGTGAGGTAGGGGAGAAGGTCACCGGAGATGGTCTGGAGAAGAGAGGAGGGGATGGGGTCAAGCGGGCAGGTTGTTGGGCGGCCTGCAGTCACAAGTCGCAGGATTTTATCTGGAGAGAGAGGGAGAAAGAAGTCAAAGCATAGGGTAGGGCAGTGTGAGTAGGCCCAGCAGTGTCATTAGACTTAACAAACGAGGATCGGATGTCGTCAACCTTCTTTTCAAAGTGGTTGACGAAGTCATCCACAGAGAGAGAGGAGGGGGGGAGGATTCAGGAGGGAGGAAAATGTGCCAAAGAGCTTCCTAGGGTTAGAGGCAGATGCTTGGAATTTAGAGTGGTAGAAAGTGGCCTTAGCAGCAGAAACAGATGAAGAAAATGTAGAGAGGAGGGAGTGAAAAAGATGCCAGGTCAGCAGGGAGTTTAGTTTTCTTCCATTTCCGCTCCGCTGCCCGGAGCTCTGTTCTGTGAGCTCGCAATGAGTCATCGAGCCACGGAGCTGGAGGGGAGGACCGAGCCGGCCGGGAGGATAGGGGACACAGAGAGTCAAAGGATGCAGAAAGGGAGGAGAGGAGGGTTGAGGAGGCAGAATCAGGAGATTGGAGGGAGAAGGATTGAGCAGAGGGAAGAGATGATAGGATGGAAGAGGAGAGAGTAGTGGGAGAGAGAGAGCGAAGGTTGCGGCGGCGCATTACCATCTGTGTAGGGGCAGAGTGAGTAGTGTTGGAGGAGAGCGAGAGAGAAAAGGAAACAAAGTAGTGGTCGGAGACATGGAGGGGAGTTGCAGTGAGATTAGTAGAAGAGCAGCATCTAGTAAAGATGAGGTCAAGCGTATTGCCTGCCTTGTGAGTAGGGGGGACGGTGAGAGGGTGAGGTCAAAAGAGGAGAGGAGTGGAAAGAAGGAGGCAGAGAGAAATGAGTCAAATGTGGACATAGGGAGGTTGAAATCCCCCAAAACTGTGAGGGGTGAGCCATCCTCAGGAAAGGAACTTATCAAGGCGTCAAGCTCATTGATGAACTCTCCAAGGGAACCTGGAGGGCGATAGATGACAAGGATATTAAGTTTAAATGGGCTAGTGACTGTGACAGCATGGAATTCAAATGAGGAGATAGACAGGTGGGTTAGGGGAAAAATTGAGAATGTCCACTTGGGAGAGATGAGGATTCCTGTGCCACCACCAGATGCTCTTGGGGTATGCGAGAACACATGGTCAGACGAGGAGAGAGCAGTAGGAGTAGCAGTGTTTTCAGTGGTAATCCATGTTTCCGTCAGCGCCAGGAAGTCAAGGGACTGGAGGTTAGCATAGGCTGGGATGAAGTCAGCTTTGTTGGCAGCAGAACGGCAGTTCCAGAGGCTGCCTGAGACCTGGAACTCCAGGTGTGGGGTGCGTGCAGGGACCACCAGGTTAGAGAGGCAGCAGCCACGCGGTGTGAGGCGTTTGTGTAGCCTGTGCAGAGAGGAGAGAACAGGGATAGGCAGAGGCATAGTTGACAGGCTGTAGCAAATGGCTACAATAATGCAGAGGAGATCGGAATGAAATGAACTAAACATCTGGAAGAGGAGAGAGCAGGGCCTCCCTCACCAAAACTTCCACCTCAGAAACTATAATTGTTTCACTGAACCACCCGAGCAAAAAACTCTCCCAACTTCCACCTTTAGAAATCAGAATTGTTGTGAACCACAGCGGTTCAATGTTTAAAGGAGTAGACTCAACCCACTTTATTCAGCTAGCTAACTATGACACCATATCTAACTAGCATGCTAGCATCCAATAACACACAGTTTAGCACCAACACTTTGTGACACTCTGGCTCCATGGACTTTGATTATTGAGCCAGGGTTGTTCATTTTCTTTTGGGTGTATTTCTATGTTGGTTTCTAGTTGTTCATTTCTATGTTTGGTGATTAGTCATATGACTCCCAATCGGAGGTAACGAGTGTCAGCTGTCGGCTCGTTATCTCTGATTGGGAGCCATATTTAAACTGTTGTGGTTTCACTGTGTGTTTGTGGGTTTTTGTTCCATGTTCTGTCAGTTTAGCAGAGGACTTCACGAATCGTTCTTGTTTTGTTGTTTTGTTCCAGACTTTGAGTTAATAAAGTCATGTTCACTCAACGCGCTGCGCTTTGGTCTGTTCATTCGTCAGACGATCGTGACAGAAAAACCCACCATAAAAGGACCAAGCAGCGTGTCCAGGAGCAAAGAGACTGGACATGGGAGGAGGCGCCTGGTAAGGAGATCGAGAGGCTGGCGATGGCCCAGGTGGGCAAATCGTGGTCCTGGGAGGACATGCTCGGGGGCAAGGGACCTTGGGGGAAGATCAAGGCCCTGGCGAGAGAGGAGCAACGGCGTCAGCAGGGCCATCATCGTTGGAAGGACGAGAGGCAACCCCAAAAAGTTTTTTGGGGGGGGCACATGGCTTGGGCGGCTGGGCAGCAGGAGGCGGCCACAGGGAGACGTGGAGAGAAGGCTATCGGATTACGGGAGCCATTGGCGAGTAGAGGAAGGGAAGTTGTTGCGGCACGGCGTGAGAGACTGATGTGTGTTACCAGTCCGGTCCGGCCCGTTCCTGATCCCCAGTTAAAGCCAGTGGTGTGTGTTCCCAGTACGGACCAGCCTGTTCCTACTCCACGCATCAAGCCCACGGTGTGCGTCGCCAGCCCAGCCCGGCCTGTTCCTGCTCCACGCACCAAGGATACGGTGTGCGTCGACAGCCCTGCCCGGCCTGTTCCTGCTCCACGCACCAAGGATACGGTGTGCGTCGACAGCCCTGCCCGGCCTGTTCCTGCTCCACGCACCAAGGATACGGTGTGCGTCGACAGCCCTGCCCGGCCTGTTCCTGCTCCACGCACCAAGCCCACGGTGTGCGTCGCCAGCCCAGCCCGGCCTGTTCCTGCTCCACGCACAGAACCTACGGTGTGCGTCGCCAGCCCAGCCCGGCCTGTTCCTGCTCCACGCACAGAACCTACGGTGTGCGTCGCCAGCCCAGCCCGGCCTGTTCCTGCTCCACGCACAGAGGATACGGTGTGCGTCGACAGCCCTGCCCGGCCTGTTCCTGCTCCACGCACCAAGGATACGGTGTGCGTCGACAGCCCAGCCCGGCCTGTTCCTGCTCCACGCACCAAGGATACGGTGTGCGTCGACAGTCCGGCCCGGCCTGTTCCGGCCACTCGCACCAGGGATACGGTGCGCGTCGCCAGCCCGACCCGGCCTGTTCCGGCCACTCGCACCAGGGATACGGTGCGCGTCGCCAGCCCGGTCCGGCCTGTTCCTGCCACCCGCACCAAGTCTACGGTGCGCGTCGCCAGCCCGACCCGGCCTGTTCCCTGCCACCCGCACCAAGTCTACGGTGCGCTGTCGCCAGCCCGACCTGGCCTGTTCCTGCCACTCGCACCAAACTGACGGTGCGGCGTCGCCAGCCCGGTCCGGCCTGTTCCTGCCACCCGCACCAAGTCTACGGTGCGCGTCGCCAGCCCGGTCCGGCCTGTTCCTTCTCCCCGCACTAGCCCTGAGATGCGTGTCCTCAGCCCGGTACCTCCAGTTCCGGCACTACGCGCCAGGCCTAAGGTGCGCCTCAGACGGCCAGAGTCTGCCGTCTGCCCAACGGCGCCTGAACTGCCCGTCTGCCTAACGGCGCCTGAACTGCCCGTCTGCCCAACGGCGCCTGAACTGCCCGTCTGCCCAACGGCGCCTGGACTGCCCGTCTGCCCAACGGCGCCTGAACTGCCCGTCTGCCCAACGGCGCTTGAACTGCCCGTCTGCCCAACGGCGCTAAATCCGCCCGTCTGTACTGAACCTGCAAAGCCGCCCGTCTGCCATGAGCCTTCAGAGCCGTCCGCCAGACCGGAGCCGCTAGAGCCTTCCGCCAGACAGGAGCCGCTAGAGCCTTCCGCCAGACAGGATCAGCCAGAGCCTTCCGCCAGACAGGATCAGCCAGAGCCTTCCGCCAGACAGGATCAGCCAGATCCGTCAGCCAGCCATGAGCAGCCAGATCCGTCAGCCAGCCATGAGCAGCCAGGTCCGTCAGCCAGCCATGAGCAGCCAGGTCCGTCAGCCAGCCATGAGCAGCCAGATCCGTCAGCCAGCCATGAGCAGCCAGATCCGTCAGCCAGCCATGAGCCGTCCAGCCAGGATCCGCCAGAGCCGTCCAGCCAGGATCCGCCAGAGCCAGCCAGCCAGGATCCGCCATTCAGTCCGGTGCTGCCCCTTAGTCCGGTGCTGCCCCTTAGCCCGGTGCTGCCCCTTAGCCCGGTGCTGCCCCTTAGTCCGGTGCTGCCCCTGAGTCCGGTGATGCCTCTTAGTCCAGTGCTGTCCCTTAATCCTGTGGGGTTTAGTTGGGGGGTGGTCATTTGGAGGAGGCTACGTAAGCGGGTAGTGACTATGGTGGGGTGGGGGACCACGACCAGTGCCAGAGCCGCCACCATGGACAGACGCCCACCCAGACCCTCCCTAGACTGTAGGTTGGTGCGCCCGGAGTTCGCACCTTTAGGGGGGTACTGTGACACTCTGGCTCCATGGACTTTGATTATTGAGCCAGGGTTGTTCATTTTCTTTTGGGTGTATTTCTATGTTGGTTTCTAGTTGTTCATTTCTATGTTTGGTGATTAGTCATATGACTCCCAATCGGAGGTAACGAGTGTCAGCTGTCGGCTCGTTATCTCTGATTGGGAGCCATATTTAAACTGTTGTGGTTTCACTGTGTGTTTGTGGGTTTTTGTTCCATGTTCTGTCAGTTTAGCAGAGGACTTCACGAATCGTTCTTGTTTTGTTGTTTTGTTCCAGACTTTGAGTTAATAAAGTCATGTTCACTCAACGCGCTGCGCTTTGGTCTGTTCATTCGTCAGACGATCGTGACACACTTGGTCACAACAAACCACCAATAGTGTGTTAACACACTAAGCAGATAATTTGTGTCCGTGTCTAGTTCCTTTCATAACGCAGCAATAATTAAACGTTGGCTAGCTTAGCACAAATATATTGTATTTAGCTGCCACAGTACAGCACACAATGGCTACTGTGTTGACTCTGTTCGAAAAACGGCTAGCTAGCTAGCTTCGTGCTACACCGAAGACAATGCCAACCTACAGTAACTACCCACAACAGCCCACGATGCCTAACTATGACACCATAGCTAACTAGCATGCTAGCATCCAATAACACACAGTTTAGCACCAATACTTGGTTACAACAGACTACCAATAGTGTGTTAACACACTAAACAGACCATTCGTGTCCGTGTCTAGTTCCTTTCATAACGCAGCAATAATTAAACGTTGGCTAGCATAAGTATATTGTATTTAGCTACTACAGTAACCTATAGTAGATAAATGCATACATGACTCAAAATCCATTTAGTACAAGGTTACAGTTTGTTTTAGACAGCACTGTGTGCTAATTTCCTGAAGAACCTTGTCTTCACTGTATTACTTCAATCAAAAAACAATTGTATTTCCTGTTCACACCATAGCAACATTTATTGATAAAGACAGCAACTAGTGAATGTGTCTGAATATTAGTACACATGTAGAAAACTGATAATCATTACATTCAGCTTCAAAACAGTAGTGCGACCGTGAAATTGTCTCTCTGATGCACCCGCACTGTCCTCACTTAAGTCCGTTGATCAGCGAGGTGAGGTAGGGGAGAAGGTCACCGGAGATGGTCTGGAGAAGAGAGGAGGGGATGGGGTCAAGCGGGCAGGTTGTTGGGCGGCCTGCAGTCACTTGACTGTTGTTACGGTGTTCCTTAACTAATAGGACCCTGTTGTTACGGTGTTCCTTAACTAATAGGACCCTGTTGTTACGGTGTGCCTTAACTAATAGGACCCTGTTGTTACGGTGTGCCTTAACTAATAGGACCCTGTTGTTACGGTGTGCCTTAACTAATAGGACCCTGTTGTTACGGTGTTCCTTAACTAATAGGACCCTGTTGTTGCGGTGTGCCTTAACTAATAGGACCCTGTTGTTACGGTGTGCCTTAACTAATAGGACCCTGTTGTTACGGTGTGCCTTAACTAATAGGACCCTGTTGTGTAAACTGTGTTGTAGCCCTTCCAGGTGCTTCAGTCGACAGAGACAGAGAAGGTTCCGGAGCGGGTGGGTGTGTGTGGGGATGGACTGGCGCAGAACGAAGAAGAGTGTGACGACGGAAACAACGTCATCACTGATGCCTGTCTCAGTAAGGCGCATGCACAGAGAAACACACACACACACACACACACACACACAAACACACACACACACACTGAGAATCACACACACACACACACACACACACACACACGCACACACACACACTGAGAATCACACACACACGCACACAGAAACACACACACTGAGAATCACACACACACACACACTGAGAATCACACACACACACATATAGAAACACACACAATGAGAATCACACACACACACACACACACGCGCACACACACACACACACACACACACACACACACACTGAGAATCACACACACACACACACAGAAACACACACACTGAGAATCACACACACACACAGACAAAGTTTACAGGCAATGACATTGATAAAGTCGCAATAGGAAATGCATGCACTCACACACACACAGTACAGACAAAGAGATACACAGTTACACACACATCAGCCTCTAGCCCTCTGTCCAAACAGACAATGACAGAGACAAACCAGGAAATAGAGACCATTACAGTTGTATCATCAGTCTCTCCTCCCCTCTCTTTCCGTCAGCCTGTCACTATTTCTCCAACTTAATTAAATTAGCTTCAAATGCTGTATCAGCATCAACGTAATGCATATGGGTGCCAAAGCAATTAACAATCCCTCCCTCCCGCCCCCCTCTCTCTCCCTCTCTCTCTCTGTCTCTGTCTCTGTCTCTGTCTCTGTCTCTGTCTCTGTCTCTGTCTCTGTCTCTGTCTCTGTCTCTGTCTCTGTCTCTGTCTCTGTCTCTGTCTCTGTCTCTGTCTCTGTCTCTGTCTCTGTGTGTCTGTGTCTGTCTCTCTCTCTCTCTCTCTCTCTCTCTCTCTCCTTCCCTCAGATTGTAGGTGGGCATACTGTGGAGATGGCTATCGTCATGAGGGCATGGAGGAGTGTGATGGAAAAGACTTTGCCTACCAGACCTGCACATCATATCTCCCTGGGTATGTTCCCAGATTCTCTTTACACACACACACACACACACACACACACACACCTGTTATAATGGGTAATCTCTCTTGTTGAAGGTCTTTTGGGCATCTCCGGTGTACTGAGTCCTGTTCCATCGATTCTACTGGCTGCAAATACTTCACCTGAGCCAATGAGAAGATGGCAGCATTACAGTATTACCAATTGTGATTGGTCCACCTTCAGCGTGCCTCTCTATTTGTGGTCTATACTTCAGCTCTGTTCTGGAGTGTTTCCGGGAAGAAGGACACGCGTAAAGAGAACTTATACCGGACTGAACGTCCGCAGCACTTTTCAGACTGTGTGTACAAAAATTCCTCTAAGCTACCATTGAGGGACAGCTATGGCCACAGGAGACCCCTCTATTCTGTCTGTCTGGGTTTGGCCGCATGACTGGACTGTTCTAGTGGCTTTACGACGGCATCTCTGGCTGTAACACTGTTAAAGAATATTAGAAGACACTGGTGCTAATTGCGCAATATGTGTCAGCTATACAGTTAGCTATACAGTATGATTGTAATGTATATAAGCTAAAAATATTGCAGTAAAGTTAAGCTTGATGTTTCAAAAAAAGGTATTTTACCATGTCCAGCACGTAGCTAGCAACCTCTGACCACTTGTATGAATTTAGACTGAGAGTCAAATGTGACGGAGCCAGTTGACTGTTAATTCAGTGATGGTGTCTTTACCACTCCTCTGCAGAGTGAGCCGTTGACTGTTAATTCAGTGATGGTGTCTTTACCACTCCTCTGCAGAGTGAGTGAAGATGCATTCTGTAACTTTAGTTTCCTCACTACGCTCTTAAAAAAAACAAAGGTGCAAGTTGGAACCAAATAAAGTTATTGAGAGCGATGCCATAGCGGAACCGTCTTAGGGTCCGAAGAGCCATAAATGGGAGGGTTTTTAAAGAAACATACAAAAATGTTCTGGCCCCTCCAGGACCGGAATTGAATAGCCCTGCTGTAGCGTTTTTTTAAGCCT
Source organism: Coregonus clupeaformis (assembly GCF_020615455.1). Lineage (NCBI taxonomy): Eukaryota > Metazoa > Chordata > Actinopteri > Salmoniformes > Salmonidae > Coregonus > Coregonus clupeaformis. The sequence continues at coordinate 27,321,405 of NC_059215.1, forward strand.
TATTTGCATATTTCCCAGGGTGCCTTTTCGAGTGAATTTTACAGTTACCAGTACCACCCATGAATTTGTTTTGCATTCTTTAATTTTCAGTCCTATAGCCTTCACCAAGTGTGATACTAAGTGAATATGTTGTCATACATTTTTCTTTAGTATTTAAGACAATACAATACATATTTCATAAGGCCTTCTGTTGAGGGCGTAGTTTTACCCTAATACAGTGGTCTGAAACTCCTGGTTTACAGGCCACATCAGGCCTGAAAGTCACATTATGCTGGCTTGCAAAGTGATGTGTAAATCCTATTGGAATCCTGCCAGAGAGGGGATATTCAACATTTGGAATTTTTATTCACCTGCCACCTGCATTCAGAATGACTGCCAGAGTTGGGAAGAAAAAGATATGAGACTACCTTAAACATCTAAACTGGGACAATAATTTCAGTAACCGGTACATATGTCCAAGTAACAGATTGGAATAGTTTAGAAAAAGTATTTTATTTATATTTGAGTAGTATAAGATTTAATGAATGAATCAATGTACATGCTAAAACATAGATATTAAAAACAAACAATTAAAAAAATTAAACTGCACTAGAGCATGCTGGGAAATATAATAATGATGGGTGTGGTTTTGGTTAAACTCTGGTTATTAACACCAACACTGGGGTTATTTTACACCTATGAGTGTTAATTTAACTCTTGAATCAACACTATAAATGTTACACTGAAAAATCAGCACTAGTTAAGACTGGCCAATTAGCTGTGTGCTTTGAAAGGGAAACATCTGCAGGCTTCCATACATTTCAAGAACCTTTTAGAATTCTATAGAACCGTAGACGCCGCGTCAAGAACCCTACACTTAACTCAAAGGTTCTTTATCGGACAAGAGTTCTCCAAGGAACCTTAAGAGCTGAGGAAGAACCCATTTAAGAACCTTAATTTTCCAAAGAAGGGTTTGATACTGTATTTATGCAAATTAGGACTGTGTAAATAGCTCTGCTTGTATTTAATCTTTATTTAATTAATTGAGAACACATGTCCTCTCACGATAAGGACCTATTTGTATTTATACATGTATGAAGTGACATTAATGTGTTTGCTGCCGCTGCATGTTGATGCTTGTGTGTAGGGTGTCCTGTAGAGCAGGACTGTTGATGCTCTGGTCTACTGCAGAGTAGGACTGTTGATGCTCTGGTCTACTGCAGAGTAGGACTGTTGATGCTCTGGTCTACTGCAGAGTAGGACTGTTGATGCTCTGGTCTACTGCAGAGTAGGACTGTTGATGCTCTGGTCTACTGCAGAGTAGGACTGTTGATGCTCTGGTCTACTGCAGAGTAGGACTGTTGATGCTCTGGTCTACTGCAGAGTAGGACTGTTGATGCTCTGGTCTACTGCAGAGTAGGAGTGTTGATGCTCTGGTCTACTGCAGAGTAGGAGTGTTGATGCTCTGGTCTACTGCAGAGCAGGACTGTTGATGCTCTGGTCTACTGCAGAGTAGGAGTGTTGATGCTCTGGTCTACTGCAGAGTAGGAGTGTTGATACTCTGGTCTACTGCAGAGTAGGACTGTTGATGCTCTGGTCTACTGCAGAGTAGGACTGTTGATGCTCTGGTCTACTGCAGAGTAGGAGTGTTGATGCTCTGGTCTACTGCAGAGTAGGACTGTGTGCAATAATCTTTGCCTTTTAGCAATAATATGTATTATACATTGTGTGAATTATAGTGTGTTTATGGGCTATTTTATAAAATAATCTGATATCGAACTGTAGCCATTGATGAAGTATGTGAATGTTGCACCAGCATGATACAAATTCAATAACACACGTTGTTTCATCTCTCTCCATATGAAGTTATATTCAACCAGCTTTTGCCAAACTGAGTAGTTGATGGTCTGTTTATTTTTTGTCTAACTGAGAAATGTGAGTTAAAATAAAAAAGTAAATAAAAGTTTCAAAATGCATCCAGGTATTGTTAATCTGTTTATCGTTCACATGTCTGTAATCATTTGAAGGATTCAACATTGATACTTTGAAAGAAGGATCATTATTCTACTGACATGCAAAAGCACAGCCAAGAAATTTTAGAACGACCACTCCCATGAAGGCGGGGAATATGCAAATATACAACCAATCAAACGTACACTTCCTGCAACAACTTGCATGATGAAACGTCACTGCCACGTCTTGACACTGCAGGCGCGCTTGTTCCAGTGAGTGTTCCAAGTTCTACAAGTTTTTAACAACTATCTTTTCAAAACTTATAATTTTTTGCTGATATCAGTTCTGAAATGTTCCTGGCTTGTTTGAGCTGGTTTTGCACCTCGCTGCTAGTGTTCGTCAGTGGAGGGAAACTTCCAGAGGCCGAGGTAAAAATCACAGTTCTGCACAAACCTTTCCTCTGTCATCGCAAGTCGAAGTACGGAGACATTCTGCTGGTACACCATGAAGGATATCTTCAAAATGGAACAAAGTTTCATTCCAGGTTAGTTTGTTATGAAAACAACAATTGAAGGAAGGGTTTCCTGAACCTATAAACAGTTTTAAACAGTCAAATACATGTTTTTGCTGATGTCTAAAGAAAGGTGTGTGCGTGTGTCCAGCTACACCCAGGGAGACAAGCAGCCTGTCTGGTTCACTCTGGGTATTAAAGAGGCGATCAAGGGATGGGATAAGGGTCTGCAGGGGATGTGTGCTGGAGAGAAGAGACGCCTCATAGTACCTCCTGCCCTCGCTTACGGCAAGGAGGGGAAAGGTAGGCGACGCGCACGGCAGGTGTTGCCACTTGCCGCTGCACTAAACTGTCACTTCACTCACTCACACCCACCACTGTAATGTACATATAATAACAACACACACAGATGGCACTAATTAACTTCATCTCTCTCCTCTACGGCGTCGTCGTAGGGTAGAAACGTTGAATGAAGGTTGTGCTACTAACTAATGCTCTGTGACGTCTTCCCAGCGTGGCGCATGTGAACTATGCTGTGCTTTGCCCTGGTAAGCACTCCCACAACCTAACCCTCACCTACTTCTAATAGCCTACATCACTTTTCTTTTATTTCAAGAATGTTCCAGTGTTGGCACATCCTTATTAGTCTCAGGGTGTTTTCACATAGAGTCCTCTTTTAAAAGAACCCATCTCAGTCCTCTTTTAAAAGAACCCATCTCAGTCCTCTTTTAAAAGAACCCATCTCAGTCCTCTTTTAAAAGAACCCATCTCAGTCCTCTTTAAAGTGAACTCTGGGGTAAAAAAATAAATTTAAAAAAGCTAAAGAACTCAGTCCTCTGTGTTCACACTGCCCTTGCCTTTGAAGGAGGACTCAACTCTTTTGCCGGTTCACTTCACCTATTTTGTGGTCCGTGTCCTCTTTGAATTCACATTGCTATGTTTAGAAAAGGAACCAAGATATTTTTCCAACATTCCCTCAATGCACTCTGGGTTTTTACAAAGTGCTGGACAAAGCCATTCCATCAGAAGGCGTTATCAGACAGCTAGATAGATATACAGTAACTACTTACACTTCGGAGCTAATGGATTACATTTAGTTAAAACACGAGGCATAATAATTGTAATCAGAAGATACTATTAACATGTAAATATTATTTGTAACTGTAAATAAATAGCAGAAGAATAACTGCAGATTTAAATAATGCTGTCGTTGAAAATTGTACACCCAATGTAGGTTACTGCCCCTTTAATGGCTAGAATTGATTTTATAGCCTACCCTATGTTGTGGTTCTCACCAAATATGTTGTTGTCTTCTCACACTATTTAAACCCAACAATGGAATAAATAAAGCTCTCTTAGCCTATAGTTCACACATTGCAAAAAAATAATCGGAATTAAAAACAGCATATGTTTTTTCCGCAAACCTGCACATCATCATATTTTCTCTTTTTTTGGCACCAATGTGAGGGGTTATGGCAGTAGTCTAGTGTGAGGGGTTATGGCAGTAGTCTAGTGTGAGGGGTTATGGCAGTAGTCTAGTGTGAGGGGTTATGGCAGTAGTCTAGTGTGAGGGGTTATGGCAGTAGTCTAGTGTGAGGGGTTATGGCAGTAGTCTAGTGTGAGGGGTTATGGCAGTAGTCTAGTGTGAGGGGTTATGGCAGTAGTCTAGTGTGAGGGGTTATGGCAGTAGTCTAGTGTGAGGGGTTATAGCAGTAGTCTAGTGTGAGGGGTTATGGCAGTAGTCTAGTGTGAGGGGTTATGGCAGCAGTCTAGTGTGAGGGGTTATGACAGTAGTCTAGTGTGAGGGGTTATGGCAGTAGTCTAGTGTGAGGGGTTATGGCAGTAGTCTAGTGTGAGGGGTTATGGCAGTAGTCTAGTGTGAGGGGTTATGGCAGGGGAAACAGTGTTGCAGTAGTCTAGTGTGAGGGTTATGGCAGTAGTCTAGTGTGAGGGGTTATGGCAGTAGTCTAGTGTGAGGGGTTATGGCAGTAGTCTAGTGTGAGGGGTTATGACAGGGGAAACAGTGTTGCAGTAGTCTAGTGTGAGGGGTTATGTCAGTAGTCTAGTGTGAGGGGTTATGTCAGTAGTCTAGTGTGAGGGGTTATGGCAGTAGTCTAGTGTGAGGGGTTATGGCAGGGGAAACAGTGTTGCAGTAGTCTAGTGCGAGGGGTTATGGCAGGGGAAACCGTGTAGCAGTAGTCTAGTGTGAGGGGTTATGTCAGTAGTCTAGTGTGAGGGGTTATGGCAGTAGTCTAGTGTGAGGGGTTATGGCAGTAGTCTAGTGTGAGGGGTTATGGCAGTAGTCTAGTGTGAGGAGTTATGGCAGTAGTCTAGTGTGAGGGGTTATGGCAGTAGTCTAGTGTGAGGGGTTATGGCAGTAGTCTAGTGTGAGGGGTTATGGCAGTAGTCTAGTGTGAGGGGTTATGGCAGTAGTCTAGTGTGAGGGTTATGGCAGTAGTCTAGTGTGAGGGGTTATGGCAGTAGTCTAGCGGGAGGGGTTATGGCAGTAGTCTAGTGTGAGGGGTTATGGCAGTAGTCTAGTGTGAGGGGTTATGGCAGTAGTCTAGTGTGAGGGGTTATGACAGTAGTCTAGTGTGAGGGGTTATGACAGTAGTCTAGTGTGAGGGGTTATGGCAGTAGTCTAGTGTGAGGGGTTATGGCAGTAGTCTAGTGTGAGGGGTTATGTCAGGGGAAACAGTGTTGCAGTAGTCTAGTGTGAGGGGTTATGGCAGTAGTCTAGTGTGAGGGGTTATGGCAGTAGTCTAGTGTGAGGGGTTATGGCAGTAGTCTAGTGTGAGGGGTTATGGCAGTAGTCTAGTGTGAGGGGTTATGACAGTAGTCTAGTGTGAGGGGTTATGGCAGTAGTCTAGTGTGAGGGGTTATGGCAGTAGTCTAGTGTGAGGGGTTATGTCAGGGGAAACAGTGTTGCAGTAGTCTAGTGTGAGGGGTTATGGCAGTAGTCTAGTGTGAGGGGTTATGGCAGTAGTCTAGTGTGAGGGGTTATGGCAGTAGTCTAGTGTGAGGGGTTATGGCAGTAGTCTAGTGTGAGGGGTTATGGCAGGGGAAACAGTGTTGCAGTAGTCTAGTGTGAGGGGTTATGGCAGGGGAAACAGTGTTGCAGTAGTCTAGTGTGAGGGGTTATGGCAGTAGTCTAGTGTGAGGGGTTATGGCAGTAGTCTAGTGTGAGGGGTTATGGCAGGGGAAACAGTGTTGCAGTAGTCTAGTGTGAGGGGTTATGGCAGGGGAAACAGTGTTGCAGTAGTCTAGTGTGAGGGGTTATGGCAGTAGTCTAGTGTGAGGGGGTTATGACAGTAGTCTAGTGTGAGGGGTTATGGCAGTAGTCTAGTGTGAGGGGTTATGGCAGTAGTCTAGTGTGAGGGGTTATGACAGTAGTCTAGTGTGAGGGGTTATGGCAGTAGTCTAGTGTGAGGGGTTATGGCAGTAGTCTAGTGTGAGGGGTTATGGCAGTAGTCTAGTGTGAGGGGTTATGGCAGTAGTCTAGTGTGAGGGGTTATGGCAGTAGTCTAGTGTGAGGGGTTATGGCAGTAGTCTAGTGTGAGGGGTTATGTCAGTAGTCTAGTGTGAGGGGTTATGACAGTAGTCTAGTGTGAGGGGTTATGGCAGGGGAAACAGTGTTGCAGTAGTCTAGTGTGAGGGGTTATGGCAGTAGTCTAGTGTGAGGGGTTATGGCAGTAGTCTAGTGTGAGGGGTTATCTCAGGGGAAACAGTGTTTCAGCAGTCTAGTGTGAGAGGTTATGACAGTAGTCTAGTGTGAGGGGTTATGGCAGGGGAAACAGTGTTTCAGCAGTCTAGTGTGAGGGTTATGGCAGTAGTCTAGTGTGAGAGGTTATGACAGTAGTCTAGTGTGAGGGTTATGACAGTAGTCTAGTGTGAGGGTTATGGCAGTAGTCTAGTGTGAGGGGTTATGGCAGTAGTCTAGTGTGAGGGGTTATGGCAGGGGAAACAGTGTTGCAGTAGTCTAGTGTGAGGGGTTATGGCAGTAGTCTAGTGTGAGGGGTTATGGCAGTAGTCTAGTGTGAGGGGTTATGTCAGGGGAAACAGTGTTGCAGTAGTCTAGTGTGAGGGGTTATGGCAGTAGTCTAGTGTGAGGGGTTATGTCAGTAGTCTAGTGTGAGGGGTTATGGCAGTAGTCTAGTGTGAGGGGTTATGGCAGTAGTCTAGTGTGAGGGGTTATGGCAGGGGAAACAGTGTTGCAGTAGTCTAGTGTGAGGGGTTATGGCAGTAGTCTAGTGTGAGGGGTTATGACAGTAGTCTAGTGTGAGGGGTTATGGCAGTAGTCTAGTGTGAGGGGTTATGGCAGTAGTCTAGTGTGAGGGGTTATGGCAGTAGTCTAGTGTGAGGGGTTATGTCAGGGGAAGCGGTGTTGCAGTAGTCTAGTGTGAGGGGTTATGGCAGTAGTCTAGTGTGAGGGGTTATGGCAGTAGTCTAGTGTGAGGGGTTATGGCAGTAGTCTAGTGTGAGGGGTTATGGCAGTAGTCTAGTGTGAGGGGTTATGGCAGTAGTCTAGTGTGAGGGGTTATGGCAGTAGTCTAGTGGGAGGGGTTATGGCAGTAGTCTAGTGGGAGGGGTTATGGCAGTAGTCTAGTGGGAGGGGTTATGGCAGTAGTCTAGTGGGAGGGGTTATGGCAGTAGTCTAGTGGGAGGTGTTATGGCAGTAGTCTAGTGTGAGGGGTTATGGCAGTAGTCTATTGTGAGGGGTTATGGCAGTAGTCTAGTGTGAGGGGTTATGGCAGGGGAAACAGTGTTGCAGTAGTCTAGTGTGAGGGGTTATGTCAGGGGAAACAGTGTTGCAGTAGTCTAGTGTGATGGGTTATGGCAGTAGTCTAGTGTGAGGGGTTATGGCAGTAGTCTAGTGTGAGGGGATATGGCAGTAGTCTAGTGTGAGGGGTTATGGCAGGGGAAACAGTGTTGCAGTAGTCTAGTGTGATGGGTTATGGCAGTAGTCTAGTGTGAGGGGTTATGGCAGTAGTCTAGTGTGAGGGGTTATGGCAGTAGTCTAGTGTGAGGGGTTATGGCAGTAGTCTAGTGTGAGGGGTTATGGCAGTAGTCTAGTGTGAGGGGTTATGGCAGTAGTCTAGTGTGAGGGGTTATGGCTGGGGAAACAGTGTTGCAGTAGTCTAGTGTGAGGGGTTATGGCAGTAGTCTAGTGTGAGGGGTTATGGCAGTAGTCTAGTGTGAGGGGTTATGGCAGTAGTCTAGTGTGAGGGGTTATGGCAGTAGTCTAGTGTGAGGGGTTATGGCAGTAGTCTAGTGTGAGGGGTTATGGCAGTAGTCTAGTGTGAGGGGTTATGGCAGTAGTCTAGTGTGAGGGGTTATGGCAGTAGTCTAGTGTGAGGGGTTATGGCAGGGGAAACAGTGTTGCAGTAGTCTAGTGTGAGGGGTTATGGCAGTAGTCTAGTGTGAGGGGTTATGGCAGTAGTCTAGTGTTAGGGGTTATGCCAGTAGTCTAGTGTGAGGGGTTATGGCAGTAGTCTAGTGTGAGGTGTTATGGCAGTAGTCTAGTGTGAGGGGTTATGGCAGTAGTCTAGTGTGAGGGGTTATGGCAGTAGTCTAGTGTGAGGGGTTATGGCAGTAGTCTAGTGTGAGGGGTTATGGCAGTAGTCTAGTGTGAGGGGTTATGGCAGTAGTCTAGTGTGAGGGGTTATGGCAGTAGTCTAGTGTGAGGGGTTATGGCAGTAGTCTAGTGTGAGGGGTTATGGCAGGGGAAACAGTGTTGCAGTAGTCTAGTGTGAGGGGTTATGACAGTAGTCTAGTGTGAGGGGTTATGGCAGTAGTCTAGTGTGAGGGGTTATGGCAGTAGTCTAGTGTGAGGGGTTATGACAGTAGTCTAGTGTGAGGGGTTATCTCAGGGGAAACAGTGTTGCAGTAGTCTAGTGTGAGGGGTTATGGCAGTAGTCTAGTGTGAGGGGTTATGGCAGTAGTCTAGTGTGAGGGGTTATGGCAGGGGAAACCGTGTAGCAGTAGTCTAGTGTGAGGGGTTATGTCAGTAGTCTAGTGTGAGGGTTATGGCAGTAGTCTAGTGTGAGGGGTTATGGCAGTAGTCTAGTGTGAGGGGTTATGGCAGTAGTCTAGTGTGAGGAGTTATGGCAGTAGTCTAGTGTGAGGGGTTATGGCAGTAGTCTAGTGTGAGGGGTTATGGCAGTAGTCTAGTGTGAGGGGTTATGGCAGTAGTCTAGTGTGAGGGGTTATGGCAGTAGTCTAGTGTGAGGGGTTATGGCAGTAGTCTAGCGGGAGGGGTTATGGCAGTAGTCTAGTGTGAGGGTTATGGCAGTAGTCTAGTGTGAGGGGTTATGGCAGTAGTCTAGTGTGAGGGGTTATGGCAGTAGTCTAGTGTGAGGGGTTATGACAGTAGTCTAGTGTGAGGGGTTATGACAGTAGTCTAGTGTGAGGGGTTATGACAGTAGTCTAGTGTGAGGGGTTATGGCAGTAGTCTAGTGTGAGGGGTTATGGCAGTAGTCTAGTGTGAGGGGTTATGGCAGTAGTCTAGTGTGAGGGGTTATGGCAGGGGAAACCGTGTAGCAGTAGTCTAGTGTGAGGGGTTATGTCAGTAGTCTAGTGTGAGGGGTTATGGCAGTAGTCTAGTGTGAGGGGTTATGGCAGTAGTCTAGTGTGAGGGGTTATGGCAGTAGTCTAGTGTGAGGAGTTATGGCAGTAGTCTAGTGTGAGGGGTTATGGCAGTAGTCTAGTGTGAGGGGTTATGGCAGTAGTCTAGTGTGAGGGGTTATGGCAGTAGTCTAGTGTGAGGGGTTATGGCAGTAGTCTAGTGTGAGGGGTTATGGCAGTAGTCTAGCGTGAGGGGTTATGGCAGTAGTCTAGCGGGAGGGGTTATGGCAGTAGTCTAGCGGGAGGGGTTATGGCAGTAGTCTAGTGTGAGGGGTTATGGCAGTAGTCTAGTGTGAGGGGTTATGACAGTAGTCTAGTGTGAGGGGTTATGACAGTAGTCTAGTGTGAGGGGTTATGACAGTAGTCTAGTGTGAGGGGTTATGGCAGTAGTCTAGTGTGAGGGGTTATGGCAGTAGTCTAGTGTGAGGGGTTATGTCAGGGGAAACAGTGTTGCAGTAGTCTAGTGTGAGGGGTTATGGCAGTAGTCTAGTGTGAGGGGTTATGGCAGTAGTCTAGTGTGAGGGGTTATGGCAGTAGTCTAGTGTGAGGGGTTATGACAGTAGTCTAGTGTGAGGGGTTATGGCAGTAGTCTAGTGTGAGGGGTTATGGCAGTAGTCTAGTGTGAGGGGTTATGTCAGGGGAAACAGTGTGGCAGTAGTCTAGTGTGAGGGGTTATGGCAGTAGTCTAGTGTGAGGGGTTATGGCAGTAGTCTAGTGTGGGGGGTTATGGCAGTAGTCTAGTGTGAGGGGTTATGGCAGGGGAAACAGTGTTGCAGTAGTCTAGTGTGAGGGGTTATGGCAGGGGAAACAGTGTTGCAGTAGTCTAGTGTGAGGGGTTATGGCAGTAGTCTAGTGTGAGGGGTTATGGCAGTAGTCTAGTGTGAGGGGTTATGGCAGGGGAAACAGTGTTGCAGTAGTCTAGTGTGAGGGGTTATGGCAGGGGAAACAGTGTTGCAGTAGTCTAGTGTGAGGGGTTATGGCAGTAGTCTAGTGTGAGGGGTTATGACAGTAGTCTAGTGTGAGGGGTTATGGCAGTAGTCGAACAGCCAGCAACGAACAGCCCTTGCTGTCTCTGCCGGGCCGGTTCCCCTCTCCACTGGGGTTCTCTGCCTCTAACCCTGTTGCAGGGGCTGAGTCACTGGCTTGCTGGTGCTCTTTCATGCCGTCCCTGGGAGGGGTGCGTCACTTGAGTGGGTTGAGTTACTGACGTGATCTTCCTGTCTGGGTTGGCGCCCCCCCTTGGTTTGTGCTGTGGTGGAGACCTCTGTGGGCTATACTCGGCCTTGTCTCAGGATTGTAAGTTGGTGGTTGGGGATATCCCTCTAGTGGTGCGGGGGCTGTGCTTTGGCGGAGTGGGTGGGGTTATATCCTTCCTGTTTGGCCCTGTCCGGGGGTTTCTTCGGATGGGGCCACAGTGTCTCCGGACCGCTCCTGTCTCAGCCTCCAGTATTTATGCTGCAGTAGTTTATGTGTCGGGGGGCTGGGGTTAGTTGGTTATACCTGGAGTACTTCTCCTGTCTTATCCAGTGTCCTGTGTGAATTTAAGTATGCTCTCTCTAATTCTCTCGTTCTCTCTTTCTCTCTGAGAACCTGAGCCCTAGGACCATACGTCAGGACTACCGGGCATGATGACACCTTGCTGTCCCCAGTCCGCCTGGCCTTGCTGCTATTCCAGTTTAAACTGTTCTGCCTGCGGTTATGGAACCCCTACCTGTCCCAGACCTGCTGTTTTAAACTCTAATGATCGGCTATGAAAAGCCAACTGAGATTTATTCCTGATTATTATTTGACCATGCTTGTCACTTATGAACATTTTTGAACATCTTGGCATGGTTCTGTTATAACCTCCACCCGGCACAGCCAGAAGAGGACTGGCCACCCCTCATAGCCTGGTTCCTCTCTAGGTTTCTTCCTAGGTTTTGCCTTTCTAGGGAGTTTTTCCTAGCCACCGTGCTTCTACACCTGCATTACTAGCTGTTTGGGGTTTTAGGCTGGGTTTCTGTACAGCACTTCGAGATATTAGCTGATGTAAGAAGGGCTATATAAAATAAAATTGATTGATTGATTGATTGAGTAGTCTAGTGTGAGGGGTTATGGCAGTAGTCTAGTGTGAGGGGTTATGACAGTAGTCTAGTGTTGAGGGTTATGGCAGTAGTCTAGTGTGAGGGGTTATGGCAGTAGTCTAGTGTGAGGGGTTATGGCAGTAGTCTAGTGTGAGGGGTTATGGCAGTAGTCTAGTGTGAGGGGTTATGGCAGTAGTCTAGTGTGAGGGGTTATGGCAGTAGTCTAGTGTGAGGGGTTATGTCAGTAGTCTAGTGTGAGGGGTTATGACAGTAGTCTAGTGTGAGGGGTTATGGCAGGGGAAACAGTGTTGCAGTAGTCTAGTGTGAGGGGTTATGGCAGTAGTCTAGTGTGAGGGGTTATGGCAGTAGTCTAGTGTGAGGGGTTATCTCAGGGAAACAGTGTTTCAGCAGTCTAGTGTGAGAGGTTATGACAGTAGTCTAGTGTGAGGGGTTATGGCAGGGGAAACAGTGTTTCAGCAGTCTAGTGTGAGGGGTTATGGCAGTAGTCTAGTGTGAGAGGTTATGACAGTAGTCTAGTGTGAGGGGTTATGACAGTAGTCTAGTGTGAGGGGTTATGGCAGTAGTCTAGTGTGAGGTTATGGCAGTAGTCTAGTGTGAGGGTTATGGCAGGGGAAACAGTGTTGCAGTAGTCTAGTGTGAGGGGTTATGGCAGTAGTCTAGTGTGAGGGGTTATGGCAGTAGTCTAGTGTGAGGGGTTATGACAGTAGTCTAGTGTGAGGGGTTATGTCAGGGAAACAGTGTTGCAGTAGTCTAGTGTGAGGGGTTATGGCAGTAGTCTGGTGAGGGTTATGTCAGTAGTCTAGTGTGAGGGGTTATGGCAGTAGTCTAAGTGTGAGGGGTTATGGCAGTAGTCTAGTGTGAGGGGTTATGGCAGGGGAAACAGTGTTGCAGTAGTCTAGTGTGAGGGGTTATGGCAGTAGTCTAGTGTGAGGGGTTATGGCAGTAGTCTAGTGTGAGGGGTTATGGCAGTAGTCTAGTGTGAGGGTTATGGCAGTAGTCTAGCGTGAGGGGTTGTGGCAGTAGTCTAGTGTGAGGGTTATGGCAGTAGTCTAGTGTGAGGGGTTATGGCTGTAGTCTAAGCGTGAGGAAGTTATGGCAGTAGTCTAAGTGTGAGGGTTATGGCAGTAGTCTAAGTGTGAGGGTTATGGCAGTAGTCTAGTGTGAGGGGGTTATGGCAGTAGTCTAGTGTGAGGGGTTATGACAGTAGTCTAGTGTGAGGGGTTATGACAGTAGTCTAGTGTGAGGGGTTATGGCAGTAGTCTAGTGTGAGGGGTTATGGCAGTAGTCTAGTGTGAGGGGTTATGTCAGGGGAAACAGTGTTGCAGTAGTCTAGTGTGAGGGTTATGGCAGTAGTCTAAGTGTGAGGGGTTATGGCAGTAGTCTAAGTGTGAGGGGTTATGGCAGTAGTCTAGTGTGAGGGGTTATGGCAGTAGTCTAGTGTGAGGGGTTATGACAGTAGTCTAGTGTGAGGGGTTATGGCAGTAGTCTAGTGTGAGGGGTTATGGCAGTAGTCTAAGTGTGAGGGGTTGTGTCAGGGGAAACAGTGTTGCAGTAGTCTAGTGTGAGGGTTATGGCAGTAGTCTAGTGTGAGGGGTTATGGCAGTAGTCTAGTGTGAGGGGTTATGGCAGTAGTCTAGTGTGAGGGTTATGGCAGTAGTCTAGTGTGAGGGGTTGTGTCAGGGGAAACAGTGTTGCAGTATTCTAGTGTGAGGGGTTATGTCAGGGGAAACAGTGTTGCAGTAGTCTAGTGTGAGGGGTTATGGCAGTAGTCTAGTGTGAGGGGTTATGGCAGTAGTCTAGTGTGAGGGGTTATGGCAGGGGAAACAGTGTTGCAGTAGTCTAAGTGAGGGGTTATGGCAGGGGAAACAGTGTTGCAGTAGTCTAGTGTGAGGGTTATGGCAGTAGTCTAGTGTGAGGGTTATGACAGTAGTCTAGTGTGGGGGTTATGGCAGTAGTCTAGTGTGAGGGGTTATGGCAGTAGTCTAGTGTGAGGGGTTATGACAGTAGTCTAGTGTGAGGGTTATGGCAGTAGTCTAGTGTGAGGGGTTATGGCAGTAGTCTAGTGTGAGGGTTATGGCAGTAGTCTAGTGTGAGGGTTATATCAGTAGTCTAGTGTGAGGGGTTATGACAGTAGTCTAAGTGAGGGTTATGGCAGGGAAACAGTGTTGCAGTAGTCTAGTGTGAGGGGTTATGGCAGTAGTCTAGTGTGAGGGTTATGGCAGTAGTCTAGTGTGAGGGGGTTATCCCAGGGAAACAGTGTTTCAGCAGTCTAGTGTGAGAGGTTATGACAGTAGTCTAGTGTGAGGGTTATGGCAGGAAACAGTGTTTCAGCAGTCTAGTGTGAGGGGTTATGGCAGTAGTCTAGTGTGAGAGGTTATGACAGTAGTCTAGTGTGAGGGGTTATGACAGTAGTCTAGTGTGAGGGGTTATGGCAGTAGTCTAAATGTGAGGGGTTATGGCAGTAGTCTAGTGTGAGGGGTTATGGCAGGGGAAACAGTGTTGCAGTAGTCTAGTGTGAGGGGTTATGGCAGTAGTCTAGTGTGAGGGGTTATGGCAGTAGTCTAGTGTGAGGGGTTATGACAGTAGTCTAGTGTGAGGGGTTATGTCAGGGGAAACAGTGTTGCAGTAGTCTAGTGTGAGGGGTTATGGCAGTAGTCTAGTGTGAGGGGTTATGTCAGTAGTCTAGTGTGAGGGGTTATGGCAGTAGTCTAGTGTGAGGGTTATGGCAGTAGTCTAGTGTGAGGGGTTATGGCAGGGGAAACAGTGTTGCAGTAGTCTAGTGTAAGGGTTATGGCAGTAGTCTAGTGTGAGGGGGTTATGACAGTAGTCTAGTGTGAGGGGTTATGGCAGTAGTCTAAGTGTGAGGGTTATGGCAGTAGTCTAGTGTGAGGGGTTATGGCAGTAGTCTAGTGTGAGGGGTTATGTCAGGGAAGCGGTGTTGCAGTAGTCTAGTGTGAGGGGTTATGGCAGTAGTCTAAGTGTGAGGGGTTATGGCAGTAGTCTAGTGTAGAGGGTTATGGCAGTAGTCTAGTGTGAGGTTATGGCAGTAGTCTAGTGTGAGGGGTTATGGCAGTAGTCTAGTGTGAGGGGTTATGGCAGTAGTCTAGTGTGAGGGGTTATGGCAGTAGTCTAAGTGTGAGGGGTTATGGCAGTAGTCTAGTGTGAGGGGTTATGGCAGTAGTCTATGTGAGGGTTATGGCAGTAGTCTAGTGTGAGGGGTTATGGCAGTAGTCTAGTGGGAGGGTTATGGCAGTAGTCTAGTGGGAGGGGTTATGGCAGTAGTCTAGTGGGGAGGGGTTATGGCAGTAGTCTAAGTGTGAGGGTTATGGCAGTAGTCTAAGTGAGGGGGGTTATGGCAGTAGTCTAAGTGTGAGGGGTTATGGCAGTAGTCTAGTGGGAGGTGTTATGGCAGTAGTCTAGTGTGAGGGGTTATGGCAGTAGTCTAGTGGGGGAGGGGTTATGGCAGTAGTCTAGTGGGAGGTTATGGCAGTAGTCTAGTGGGAGGGTTATGGCAGTAGTCTAGTGTGAGGTGTTATGGCAGTAGTCTAAGTGTGAGGGTTATGGCAGTAGTCTAGTGTGAGGGGTTATGGCAGTAGTCTAGTGTGAGGGGTTATGGCAGTAGTCTAGTGTGAGGGTTATGACAGTAGTCTAGTGTGAGGGGTTATGGCAGGGGAAACAGTGTTGCAGTAGTCTAGTGTGAGGGGTTATGTCAGGGAAACAGTGTTGCAGTAGTCTAGTGTGATGGGTTATGGCAGTAGTCTAGTGTGAGGGGTTATGGCAGTAGTCTAGTGTGAGGGGATATGGCAGTAGTCTAGTGTGAGGGGTTATGGCAGGGAAACAGTGTTGCAGTAGTCTAGTGTGATGGGTTATGGCAGTAGTCTAGTGTGAGGGGTTATGGCAGTAGTCTAAGTGTGAGGGGTTATGGCAGTAGTCTAGTGTGAGGGGTTATGGCAGTAGTCTAGTGTGAGGGGTTATGGCAGTAGTCTAGTGTGAGGGGGTATGGCAGTAGTCTAGTGTGAGGGGTTATGGCTGGGGAAACAGTGTTGCAGTAGTCTAGTGTGAGGGTTATGGCAGTAGTCTAGTGTGGGGGTTATGGCAGTAGTCTAGTGTGGGGGTTATGGCAGTAGTCTAGTGTGAGGGGTTATGGCAGTAGTCTAGTGTGAGGGGTTATGGCAGTAGTCTAGTGTGAGGGGTTATGGCAGTAGTCTAGTGTGAGGGGTTATGGCAGGGGAAACAGTGTTGCAGTAGTCTAGTGTGAGGGGTTATGGCAGTAGTCTAGTGTGAGGGGTTATGGCAGTAGTCTAGTGTGAGGGGTTATGGCAGTAGTCTAGTGTGAGGGGTTATGGCAGTAGTCTAGTGTGAGGTGTTATGGCAGTAGTCTAGTGTGAGGGTTATGGCAGTAGTCTGTGTGAGGGGTTATGGCAGTAGTCTAGTGTGAGGGTTATGGCAGTAGTCTAGTGTGAGGGGTTATGGCAGTAGTCTAGTGTGAGGGGTTATGGCAGTAGTCTAAGTGTGAGGGGTTATGGCAGTAGTCTAAGTGTGAGGGGTTATGGCAGTAGTCTAGTGTGAGGGGGTTATAGCAGGGGAAACAGTGTTGCAGTAGTCTAGTGTGAGGGGTTATGACAGTAGTCTAGTGTGAGGGGTTATGGCAGTAGTCTAGTGTGAGGGGTTATGGCAGTAGTCTAGTGTGAGGGGTTATGACAGTAGTCTAGTGTGAGGGGTTATCTCAGGGGAAACAGTGTTGCAGTAGTCTAGTGTGAGGGGTTATGGCAGTAGTCTAGTGTGAGGGGTTATGGCAGTAGTCTAGTGTGAGGGGTTATGGCAGGGGAAACCGTGTAGCAGTAGTCTAGTGTGAGGGGTTATGTCAGTAGTCTAGTGTGAGGGGTTATGGCAGTAGTCTAGTGTGAGGGGTTATGGCAGTAGTCTAGTGTGAGGGGTTATGGCAGTAGTCTAGTGTGAGGAGTTATGGCAGTAGTCTCAGTGTGAGGGTTATGGCAGTAGTGTAGTGTGAGGGGTTATGGCAGTAGTCTAGTGTGAGGGTTATGGCAGTAGTCTAGTGTGAGGGTTATGGCAGTAATCTAGTGTGAGGGGTTGTGGCAGTAGTCTAGCGGGAGGGGTTATGGCAGTAGTCTAGTGTGAGGGGTTATGGCAGTAGTCTAGGTGAGGGTTATGGCAGTAGTCTAGTGTGAGGGGTTATGGCAGTAGTCTAGTGTGAGGGGTTATGACAGTAGTCTAGTGTGAGGGTTATGACAGTAGTCTAGTGTGAGGGGTTATGACAGTAGTCTAGTGTGAGGGGTTATGGCAGTAGTCTAATGTGAGGGGTTATGGCAGTAGTCTAGTGTGAGGGGTTATGTCAGGGGAAACAGTGTTGCAGTAGTCTAGTGTGAGGGGTTATGGCAGTAGTCTAGTGTGAGGGGTTATGACAGTAGTCTAGTGTGAGGGGTTATGGCAGTAGTCTAGTGTGAGGGGTTATGGCAGTAGTCTAGTGTGAGGGGTTGTGTCAGGGGAAACAGTGTTGCAGTAGTCTAGTGTGAGGGTTATGGCAGTAGTCTAGTGTGAGGGGTTATGGCAGTAGTCTAGTGTGAGGGGTTATGGCAGTAGTCTAGTGTGAGGGGTTATGGCAGTAGTCTAGTGTGAGGGTTATGGCAGGAAACAGTGTTGCAGTAGTCTAGTGTGAGGGGTTATGGCAGGGGAAACAGTGTTGCAGTAGTCTAGTGTGAGGGGTTATGGCAGTAGTCTAGTGTGAGGGGTTATGGCAGTAGTCTAGTGTGAGGGGTTATGGCAGGGGAAACAGTGTTGCAGTAGTCTAGTGTGAGGGGTTGTGGCAGGGGAAACAGTGTTGCAGTAGTCTAGTGTGAGGGGTTATGGCAGTAGTCTAGTGTGAGGGGTTATGACAGTAGTCTAGTGTGAGGGGTTATGGCAGTAGTCTAGTGTGAGGGGTTATGGCAGTAGTCTAGTGTGAGGGGTTATGACAGTAGTCTAGTGTGAGGGGTTATGGCAGTAGTCTAGTGTGAGGGGTTATGGCAGTAGTCTAGTGTGAGGGGTTATGGCAGTAGTCTAGTGTGAGGGGTTATGGCAGTAGTCTAGTGTGAGGGGTTATGGCAGTAGTCTAGTGTGAGGGGTTATGGCAGTAGTCTAGTGTGAGGGGTTATGTCAGTAGTCTAGTGTGAGGGGTTATGACAGTAGTCTAGTGTGAGGGTTATGGCAGGGAAACAGTGTTGCAGTAGTCTAGTGTGAGGGGTTATGGCAGTAGTCTAGTGTGAGGGGTTATGGCAGTAGTCTAGTGTGAGGGGTTATCTCAGGGGAAACAGTGTTTCAGCAGTCTAGTGTGAGAGGTTATGACAGTAGTCTAGTGTGAGGGGTTATGGCAGGGGAAACAGTGTTTCAGCAGTCTAGTGTGAGGGGTTATGGCAGTAGTCTAGTGTGAGAGGTTATGACAGTAGTCTAGTGTGAGGGGTTATGACAGTAGTCTAGTGTGAGGGGTTATGGCAGTAGTCTAGTGTGAGGGGTTATGGCAGTAGTCTAGTGTGAGGGGTTATGGCAGGGGAAACAGTGTTGCAGTAGTCTAGTGTGAGGGGTTATGGCAGTAGTCTAGTGTGAGGGGGTTATGGCAGTAGTCTAGTGTGAGGGGTTATGACAGTAGTCTAGTGTGAGGGGTTATGTCAGGGGAAACAGTGTTGCAGTAGTCTAGTGTGAGGGGGTTATGGCAGTAGTCTAGTGTGAGGGGTTATGTCCCAGTAGTCTAGTGTGAGGGGTTATGGCAGTAGTCTAGTGTGAGGGGTTATGGCAGTAGTCTAGTGTGAGGGGTTATGGCAGGGGAAACAGTGTTGCAGTAGTCTAGTGTGAGGGGTTATGGCAGTAGTCTAGTGTGAGGGGTTATGACAGTAGTCTAGTGTGAGGGGTTATGGCAGTAGTCTAGTGTGAGGGGTTATGGCAGTAGTCTAGTGTGAGGGGTTATGGCAGTAGTCTAGTGTGAGGGGTTATGTCAGGGGAAGCGGTGTTGCAGTAGTCTAGTGTGAGGGGTTATGGCAGTAGTCTAGTGTGAGGGGTTATGGCAGTAGTCTAGTGTGAGGGGTTATGGCAGTAGTCTAGTGTGAGGGTTATGGCAGTAGTCTAGTGTGAGGGGTTATGGCAGTAGTCTAGTGTGAGGGGTTATGGCAGTAGTCTAGTGGGAGGGGTTATGGCAGTAGTCTAGTGGGAGGGGTTATGGCAGTAGTCTAGTGGGAGGGGTTATGGCAGTAGTCTAGTGGGAGGGGTTATGGCAGTAGTCTAGTGGGAGGTGTTATGGCAGTAGTCTAGTGTGAGGGGTTATGGCAGTAGTCTATTGTGAGGGGTTATGGCAGTAGTCTAGTGTGAGGGGTTATGGCAGGGGAAACAGTGTTGCAGTAGTCTAGTGTGAGGGGTTATGTCAGGGGAAACAGTGTTGCAGTAGTCTAGTGTGATGGGTTATGGCAGTAGTCTAGTGTGAGGGGTTATGGCAGTAGTCTAGTGTGAGGGGATATGGCAGTAGTCTAGTGTGAGGGGTTATGGCAGGGGAAACAGTGTTGCAGTAGTCTAGTGTGATGGGTTATGGCAGTAGTCTAGTGTGAGGGGTTATGGCAGTAGTCTAGTGTGAGGGGTTATGGCAGTAGTCTAGTGTGAGGGGTTATGGCAGTAGTCTAGTGTGAGGGGTTATGGCAGTAGTCTAGTGTGAGGGGTTATGGCAGTAGTCTAGTGTGAGGGGTTATGGCTGGGGAAACAGTGTTGCAGTAGTCTAGTGTGAGGGGTTATGGCAGTAGTCTAGTGTGAGGGTTATGGCAGTAGTCTAGTGTGAGGGGTTATGGCAGTAGTCTAGTGTGAGGGTTATGGCAGTAGTCTAGTGTGAGGGTTATGGCAGTAGTCTAGTGTGAGGGGTTATGGCAGGGGAAACAGTGTTGCAGTAGTCTAGTGTGAGGGGTTATGGCAGTAGTCTAGTGTGAGGGGTTATGGCAGTAGTCTAGTGTTAGGGGTTATGCCAGTAGTCTAGTGTGAGGGGTTATGGCAGTAGTCTAGTGTGAGGTGTTATGGCAGTAGTCTAGTGTGAGGGGTTATGGCAGTAGTCTAGTGTGAGGGGTTATGGCAGTAGTCTAGTGTGAGGGGTTATGGCAGTAGTCTAGTGTGAGGGGTTATGGCAGTAGTCTAGTGTGAGGGGTTATGGCAGTAGTCTAGTGTGAGGGGTTATGGCAGTAGTCTAGTGTGAGGGGTTATGGCAGTAGTCTAGTGTGAGGGGTTATGGCAGGGGAAACAGTGTTGCAGTAGTCTAGTGTGAGGGGTTATGACAGTAGTCTAGTGTGAGGGTTATGGCAGTAGTCTAGTGTGAGGGGTTATGGCAGTAGTCTAGTGTGAGGGGATTATGACAGTAGTCTAGTGTGAGGGGTTATCTCAGGGGAAACAGTGTTGCAGTAGTCTAGTGTGAGGGGTTATGGCAGTAGTCTAGTGTGAGGGGTTATGGCAGTAGTCTAGTGTGAGGGGTTATGGCAGGGGAAACCGTGTAGCAGTAGTCTAGTGTGAGGGGTTATGTCAGTAGTCTAGTGTGAGGGGTTATGGCAGTAGTCTAGTGTGAGGGGTTATGGCAGTAGTCTAGTGTGAGGGGTTATGGCAGTAGTCTAGTGTGAGGAGTTATGGCAGTAGTCTAGTGTGAGGGGTTATGGCAGTAGTCTAGTGTGAGGGGTTATGGCAGTAGTCTAGTGTGAGGGGTTATGGCAGTAGTCTAGTGTGAGGGGTTATGGCAGTAGTCTAGTGTGAGGGGTTATGGCAGTAGTCTAGCGGGGGAGGGGTTATGGCAGTAGTCTAGTGTGAGGGGTTATGGCAGTAGTCTAGTGTGAGGGGTTATGGCAGTAGTCTAGTGTGAGGGGTTATGGCAGTAGTCTAGTGTGAGGGGTTATGGCAGTAGTCTAGTGTGAGGGTTGATGGCAGTAGTCTAGTGTGAGGGGTTATGGCAGTAGTCTAGTGTGAGGAGTTATGGCAGTAGTCTAGTGTGAGGGGTTATGGCAGTAGTCTAGTGTGAGGGGTTATGGCAGTAGTCTAGTGTGAGGGTTATGGCAGTAGTCTAGTGTGAGGGGTTATGGCAGTAGTCTAGTGTGAGGGGTTATGGCAGTAGTCTAGTGTGAGGGGTTATGGCAGTAGTCTAGCGGGAGGGGTTATGGCAGTAGTCTAGTGTGAGGGGTTATGGCAGTAGTCTAGTGTGAGGGGTTATGGCAGTAGTCTAGTGTGAGGGGTTATGACAGTAGTCTAGTGTGAGGGGTTATGACAGTAGTCTAGTGTGAGGGGTTATGGCAGTAGTCTAGTGTGAGGGGTTATGGCAGTAGTCTAGTGTGAGGGGTTATGTCAGGGAAACAGTGTTGCAGTAGTCTAGTGTGAGGGGTTATGGCAGTAGTCTAGTGTGAGGGGTTTGGCAGTAGTCTAGTGTGAGGGGTTATGGCAGTAGTCTAGTGTGAGGGGTTATGGCAGTAGTCTAGTGTGAGGGGTTATGACAGTAGTCTAGTGTGAGGGGTTATGGCAGTAGTCTAGTGTGAGGGGTTATGGCAGTAGTCTAGTGTGAGGGTTATGTCAGGGGAAACAGTGTTGCAGTAGTCTAGTGTGAGGGGTTATGGCAGTAGTCTAGTGTGAGGGGTTATGGCAGTAGTCTAGTGTGAGGGGTTATGGCAGTAGTCTAGTGTGAGGGGTTATGGCAGTAGTCTAGTGTGAGGGTTATGGCAGGGGAAACAGTGTTGCAGTAGTCTAGTGTGAGGGGTTATGGCAGGGAAACAGTGTTGCAGTAGTCTAGTGTGAGGGGTTATGGCAGTAGTCTAGTGTGAGGGGTTATGGCAGTAGTCTAGTGTGAGGGTTATGGCAGGGGAAACAGTGTTGCAGTAGTCTAGTGTGAGGGGTTATGGCAGGGGAAACAGTGTTGCAGTAGTCTAGTGTGAGGGGTTATGGCAGTAGTCTAGTGTGAGGGGTTATGACAGTAGTCTAGTGTGAGGGTTATGGCAGTAGTCTAGTGTGAGGGGGTTATGGCAGTAGTCTAGTGTGAGGGGTTATGACAGTAGTCTAGTGTGAGGGGTTATGGCAGTAGTCTAGTGTGAGGGGTTATGGCAGTAGTCTAGTGTGAGGGTTATGGCAGTAGTCTAGTGTGAGGGTTATGGCAGTAGTCTAGTGTGAGGGTTATGGCAGTAGTCTAGTGTGAGGGGTTATGGCAGTAGTCTAGTGTGAGGGGTTATGTCAGTAGTCTAGTGTGAGGGGTTATGACAGTAGTCTAGTGTGAGGGGTTATGGCAGGGGAAACAGTGTTGCAGTAGTCTAGTGTGAGGGGTTATGGCAGTAGTCTAGTGTGAGGGGTTATGGCAGTAGTCTAGTGTGAGGGGTTATCTCAGGGGAAACAGTGTTTCAGCAGTCTAGTGTGAGAGGTTATGACAGTAGTCTAGTGTGAGGGGTTATGGCAGGGGAAACAGTGTTTCAGCAGTCTAGTGTGAGGGGTTATGGCAGTAGTCTAGTGTGAGAGGTTATGACAGTAGTCTAGTGTGAGGGGTTATGACAGTAGTCTAGTGTGAGGGGTTATGGCAGTAGTCTAGTGTGAGGGGTTATGGCAGTAGTCTAGTGTGAGGGGTTATGGCAGGGGAAACAGTGTTGCAGTAGTCTAGTGTGAGGGGTTATGGCAGTAGTCTAGTGTGAGGGTTATGGCAGTAGTCTAGTGTGAGGGGTTATGTCAGGGGAAACAGTGTTGCAGTAGTCTAGTGTGAGGGGTTATGGCAGTAGTCTAGTGTGAGGGGTTATGTCAGTAGTCTAGTGTGAGGGGTTATGGCAGTAGTCTAGTGTGAGGGGTTATGGCAGTAGTCTAGGTGAGGGGTTATGGCAGGGGAAACAGTGTTGCAGTAGTCTAGTGTGAGGTTATGGCAGTAGTCTAGTGTGAGGGTTATGACAGTAGTCTAGTGTGAGGGGTTATGGCAGTAGTCTAGTGTGAGGGGTTATGGCAGTAGTCTAGTGTGAGGGGTTATGGCAGTAGTCTAGTGTGAGGGGTTATGTCAGGGGAAGCGGTGTTGCAGTAGTCTAGTGTGAGGGGTTATGGCAGTAGTCTAGTGTGAGGGTTATGGCAGTAGTCTAGTGTGAGGGGTTATGGCAGTAGTCTAGTGTGAGGGTTATGGCAGTAGTCTAGTGTGAGGGGTTATGGCAGTAGTCTAGTGTGAGGGGTTATGGCAGTAGTCTAGTGGGAGGGGTTATGGCAGTAGTCTAGTGGGAGGGGTTATGGCAGTAGTCTAGTGGGAGGGGTTATGGCAGTAGTCTAGTGGGAGGGTTATGGCAGTAGTCTAGTGGGAGGTGTTATGGCAGTAGTCTAGTGTGAGGGGTTATGGCAGTAGTCTATTGTGAGGGGTTATGGCAGTAGTCTAGTGTGAGGGGTTATGGCAGGGAAACAGTGTTGCAGTAGTCTAGTGTGAGGGGTTATGTCAGGGGAAACAGTGTTGCAGTAGTCTAGTGTGATGGGTTATGGCAGTAGTCTAGTGTGAGGGGTTATGGCAGTAGTCTAGTGTGAGGGATATGGCAGTAGTCTAGTGTGAGGGGTTATGGCAGGGAAACAGTGTTGCAGTAGTCTAGTGTGATGGGTTATGGCAGTAGTCTAGTGTGAGGGGTTATGGCAGTAGTCTAGTGTGAGGGTTATGGCAGTAGTCTAGTGTGAGGGGTTATGGCAGTAGTCTAGTGTGAGGGGTTATGGCAGTAGTCCAGTGTGAGGGGTTATGGCAGTAGTCCAGTGTGAGGGTTATGGCTGGGAAACAGTGTTACAGTAGTCTAGTGTGAGGGGTTATGGCAGTAGTCTAGTGTGAGGGTTATGGCAGTAGTCTAGTGTGAGGGGTTATGGCAGTAGTCTAGTGTGAGGGTTATGGCAGTAGTCTAGTGTGAGGGGTTATGGCAGTAGTCTAGTGTGAGGGGTTATGGCAGTAGTCTAGTGTGAGGGTTATGGCAGTAGTCTAGTGTGAGGGGTTATGGCAGGGGAAACAGTGTTGCAGTAGTCTAGTGTGAGGGGTTGTGGCAGTAGTCCAGTGTGAGGTTATGGCAGTAGTCTAGTGTTAGGGGTTATGCCAGTAGTCTAGTGTGAGGGGTTATGGCAGTAGTCTAGTGTGAGGTGTTATGGCAGTAGTCTAGTGTGAGGGGTTATGGCAGTAGTCTAGTGTGAGGGGTTATGGCAGTAGTCTAGTGTGAGGGGTTGCGGCAGTAGTCTAGTGTGAGGGGTTATGGCAGTAGTCTAGTGTGAGGGGTTATGGCAGTAGTCTAGTGTGAGGGGTTATGGCAGTAGTCTAGTGTGAGGGGTTATGGCAGTAGTCTAGTGTGAGGGTTATGGCAGGGGGAAACAGTGTTGCAGTAGTCTAGTGTGAGGGGTTATGACAGTAGTCTAGTGTGAGGGGTTATGGCAGTAGTCTAGTGTGAGGGGTTATGGCAGTAGTCTAGTGTGAGGGGTTATGACAGTAGTCTAGTGTGAGGGGTTATCTCAGGGGAAACAGTGTTGCAGTAGTCTAGTGTGAGGGGTTATGGCAGTAGTCTAGTGTGAGGGGTTATGGCAGTAGTCTAGTGTGAGGGGTTATGGCAGGGGAAACCGTAGCAGTAGTCTAGTGTGAAGGGGTTATGTCAGTAGTCTAGTGTGAGGGGTTATGGCAGTAGTCTAGTGTGAGGGGTTATGGCAGTAGTCTAGTGTGAGGGTTACGGCAGTAGTCTAGTGTGAGGAGTTATGGCAGTAGTCTAGTGTGAGGGTTATGGCAGTAGTCCAGTGTGAGGGGTTATGGCAGTAGTCTAGTGTGAGGGGTTATGGCAGTAGTCTAGTGTGAGGGGTTATGGCAGTAGTCTAGTGTGAGGGTTATGGCAGTAGTCTAGCGGGAGGGGTTATGGCAGTAGTCTAGTGTGAGGGTTATGGCAGTAGTCTAGTGTGAGGGGTTATGGCAGTAGTCTAGTGGAGGGTTATGGCAGTAGTCTAGTGTGAGGGTTATGACAGTAGTCTAGTGTGAGGGGTTATGACAGTAGTCTAGTGTGAGGGGTTATGACAGTAGTCTAGTGTGAGGGGTTATGGCAGTAGTCTAGTGTGAGGGTTATGGCAGTAGTCTAGTGTGAGGTTATGGCAGTAGTCTAGTGTGAGGGGTTATGGCAGTAGTCTAGTGTGAGGGGTTATGGCAGGGAAACCGTGTAGCAGTAGTCTAGTGTGAGGGTTATGTCAGTAGTCTAGTGTGAGGGGTTATGGCAGTAGTCTAGTGTGAGGGGTTATGGCAGTAGTCTAGTGTGAGGGTTGTAGCAGTAGTCTAGTGTGAGGGTTATGGCAGTAGTCCAGTGTGAGGGTTATGGCAGTAGTCTAGTGTGAGGGGTTATGGCAGTAGTCTAGTGTGAGGGTTATGGCAGTAGTCTAGTGTGAGGGGTTATGGCAGTAGTCTAGTGTGAGGGTTATGGCAGTAGTCTAGCGTGAGGGGGTTATGGCAGTAGTCTAGCGGGAGGGGTTATGGCAGTAGTCTAGCGGGAGGGGTTATGGCAGTAGTCTAGTGTGAGGGGTTATGGCAGTAGTCTAGTGTGAGGGTTCATGACAGTAGTCTAGTGTGAGGGGTTATGACAGTAGTCTAGTGTGAGGGGTTATGACAGTAGTCTAGTGTGAGGGGTTATGGCAGTAGTCTAGTGTGAGGGGTTATGGCAGTAGTCTAGTGTGAGGGGTTATGTCAGGGGAAACAGTGTTGCAGTAGTCTAGTGTGAGGGGTTATGGCAGTAGTCTAGTGTGAGGGGTTATGGCAGTAGTCTAGTGTGAGGGGTTATGGCAGTAGTCTAGTGTGAGGGGTTATGACAGTAGTCTAGTGTGAGGGTTATGGCAGTAGTCTAGTGTGAGGGGTTATGGCAGTAGTCTAGTGTGAGGGGTTATGTCAGGGGAAACAGTGTTGCAGTAGTCTAGTGTGAGGGGTTATAGCAGTAGTCTAGTGTGAGGGGTTATGGCAGTAGTCTAGTGTGAGGGGTTATGGCAGTAGTCTAGTGTGAGGGGTTATGGCAGGGGAAACAGTGTTGCAGTAGTCTAGTGTGAGGGGTTATGGCAGGGGAAACAGTGTTGCAGTAGTCTAGTGTGAGGGGTTATGGCAGTAGTCTAGTGTGAGGGGTTATAGCAGTAGTCTAGTGTGAGGGGTTATGGCAGGGGAAACAGTGATGCAGTAGTCTAGTGTGAGGGGTTATGGCAGGGGAAACAGTGTTGCAGTAGTCTAGTGTGAGGGTTATGGCAGTAGTCTAGTGTGAGGGGTTATGACAGTAGTCTAGTGTGAGGGGTTATGGCAGTAGTCTAGTGTGAGGGGTTATGGCAGTAGTCTAGTGTGAGGGGTTATGACAGTAGTCTAGTGTTAGGGGGTTATGGCAGTAGTCTAGTGTGAGGGTTATGGCAGTAGTCTAGTGTGAGGGGTTATGGCAGTAGTCTAGTGTGAGGGGTTATGGCAGTAGTCTAGTGTGGGGGTTATGGCAGTAGTCTAGTGTGAGGGGTTATGGCAGTAGTCTAGTGTGAGGGTTATGTCAGTAGTCTAGTGTGAGGGGGTTATGACAGTAGTCTAGTGTGAGGGGTTATGGCAGGGGAAACAGTGTTGCAGTAGTCTAGTGTGAGGGTTATGGCAGTAGTCTAGTGTGAGGGGTTGTGGCAGTAGTCTAGTGTGAGGGGTTATCTCAGGGGAAACAGTGTTTCAGCAGTCTAGTGTGAGAGGTTATGACAGTAGTCTAGTGTGAGGGGTTATGGCAGGGGGAAACAGTGTTTCAGCAGTCTAGTGTGAGGGGTTATGGCAGTAGTCTAGTGTGAGAGGTTATGACAGTAGTCTAGTGTGAGGGTTATGACAGTAGTCTAGTGTGAGGGTTATGGCAGTAGTCTAGTGTGAGGGTTATGGCAGTAGTCTAGTGTGAGGGTTATGGCAGGAAACAGTGTTGCAGTAGTCTAGTGTGAGGGGGTTATGGCAGTAGTCTAGTGTGAGGGGTTATGGCAGTAGTCTAGTGTGAGGGGTTATGACAGTAGTCTAGTGTGAGGGGTTATGTCAGGGGAAACAGTGTTGCAGTAGTCTAGTGTGAGGGTTATGGCAGTAGTCTAGTGTGAGGGTTATGTCAGTAGTCTAGTGTGAGGGGTTATGGCAGTAGTCTAGTGTGAGGGGTTATGGCAGTAGTCTAGTGTGAGGGGTTATGGCAGGAGAACAGTGTTGCAGTAGTCTATGTGAGGGTTATGGCAGTAGTCTAGTGTGAGGGGGTTATGGCAGTAGTCTAGTGTGAGGGGTTATGGCAGTAGTCTAGTGTGAGGGGGTTATGGCAGTAGTCTAGCGGGAGGGGTTATGGCAGTAGTCTAGTGTGAGGGGTTATGGCAGTAGTCTAGTGTGAGGGTTATAGCTGTAGTCTAGCGGGGAGGGGTTATGGCAGTAGTCTAGTGTGAGGGTTATGGCAGTAGTCTAGTGTGAGGGTTATGGCAGTAGTCTATGTGAGGGGTTATGGCAGTAGTCTAGTGTGAGGGTTATGACAGTAGTCTAGTGTGAGGGGTTATGACAGTAGTCTAGTGTGAGGGTTATGGCAGTAGTCTAGTGTGAGGGGTTATACAGTAGTCTAGTGTGAGGGGTTATGTCAGGGAAACAGTGTTGCAGTAGTCTAGTGTGAGGGGTTATGGCAGTAGTCTAGTGTGAGGGGTTATGGCAGTAGTCTAGTGTGAGGGGTTATGGCAGTAGTCTAGTGTGAGGGGTTATGGCAGTAGTCTAGTGTGAGGGGTTATGACAGTAGTCTAGTGTGAGGGGTTATGGCAGTAGTCTAGTGTGGGGTTATGGCAGTAGTCTAGTGTGAGGGGTTATGTCAGGGGAAACAGTGTTGCAGTAGTCTAGTGTGAGGGGTTATGGCAGTAGTCTAGTGTGAGGGGTTATGGCAGTAGTCTAGTGTGAGGGGTTATGGCAGTAGTCTAGTGTGAGGGTTATGGCAGTAGTCTAGTGTGAGGGGTTATGGCAGGGGAAACAGTGTTGCAGTAGTCTAGTGTGAGGGGTTATGGCAGGGAAACAGTGTTGCAGTAGTCTAGTGTGAGGGTTATGGCAGTAGTCTAGTGTGAGGGTTATGGCAGTAGTCTAGTGAGGGTTATGGCAGGGGAAACAGTGTTGCAGTAGTCTAGTGAGGGGTTATGGCAGGGGAAACAGTGTTGCAGTAGTCTAGTGTGAGGGGTTATGGCAGTAGTCTAGTGTGAGGGGTTGATGACAGTAGTCTAGTGTGAGGGGTTATGGCAGTAGTCTAGTGTGAGGGTTATGGCAGTAGTCTAGTGTGAGGGGTTATGACAGTAGTCTAGTGTGAGGGGTTATGGCAGTAGTCTAGTGTGAGGGGTTATGGCAGTAGTCTAGTGTGAGGGGTTATGGCAGTAGTCTAGTGTGAGGGTTATGTCAGTAGTCTAGTGTGAGGGGTTATGACAGTAGTCTAGTGTGAGGGGTTATGGCAGGGGAAACAGTGTTGCAGTAGTCTAGTGTGAGGGGGTTATGGCAGTAGTCTAGTGTGAGGGGTTATGGCAGTAGTCTAG
The DNA here is from genome assembly GCF_020615455.1 of Coregonus clupeaformis. Lineage (NCBI taxonomy): Eukaryota > Metazoa > Chordata > Actinopteri > Salmoniformes > Salmonidae > Coregonus > Coregonus clupeaformis. The sequence goes on from NC_059215.1 coordinate 27,349,062, forward strand.
TGTGAGGGGTTATCTCAGGGGGAAACAGTGTTTCAGCAGTCTAGTGTGAGAGGTTATGACAGTAGTCTAGTGTGAGGGGTTATGGCAGGGAAACAGTGTTTCAGCAGTCTAGTGTGAGGGGTTATGGCAGTAGTCTAGTGTGAGAGGTTATGACAGTAGTCTAGTGTGAGGGGTTATGACAGTAGTCTAGTGAGGGGTTATGGCAGTAGTCTAGTGTGAGGGGGTTATGGCAGTAGTCTAGTGTGAGGGGTTATGGCAGAAACAGTGTTGCAGTAGTCTAGGTGAGGGGTTATGGCAGTAGTCTAGTGTGAGGGGTTATGGCAGTAGTCTAGTGTGAGGGGTTATGACAGTAGTCTAGTGTGAGGGGTTGTGTCAGGGGAAACAGTGTTGCAGTAGTCTAGTGTGAGGGTTATGGCAGTAGTCTAGTGTGAGGGTTATGTCAGTAGTCTAGTGTGAGGGGTTATGGCAGTAGTCTAGTGTGAGGGGTTATGGCAGTAGTCTAGTGTGAGGGGTTATGGCAGGAAACAGTGTTGCAGTAGTCTAGTGTGAGGGGTTATGGCAGTAGTCTAGTGTGAGGGTTATGACAGTAGTCTAGTGTGAGGGGTTATGGCAGTAGTCTAGTGTGAGGGGTTATGGCAGTAGTCTAGTGTGAGGGGTTATGGCAGTAGTCTAGTGTGAGGGGTTATGTCAGGGGAAGCAGTGTTGCAGTAGTCTAGTGTGAGGGGTTATGGCAGTAGTCTAGTGTGAGGGTTATGGCAGTAGTCTAGTGTGAGGGGTTATGGCAGTAGTCTAGTGTGAGGGGTTATGGCAGTAGTCTAGTGTGAGGGTTATGGCAGTAGTCTAGTGTGAGGGTTATGGCAGTAGTCTAGTGTGAGGGTTATGGCAGTAGTCTAGTGTGAGGGGTTATGGCAGTAGTCTAGTGTGAGGGGTCATGGCAGTAGTCTAGTGTGAGGGGTTATGGCAGTAGTCTAGTGTGAGGGTTATGGCAGTAGTCTAGTGGGAGGGTTATGGCAGTAGTCTAGTGGGAGGGGTTATGGCAGTAGTCTAGTGGGAGGGGTTATGGCAGTAGTCTAGTGTGAGGGTTATGGCAGTAGTCTAGTGTGAGGGTTGTGGCAGTAGTCTAGTGTGAGGGGTTATGGCAGTAGTCTAGTGGGAGGTGTTATGGCAGTAGTCTAGTGTGAGGGGTTATGGCAGTAGTCTAGTGGGAGGGGTTATGGCAGTAGTCTAGTGGGAGGGGTTATGGCAGTAGTCTAGTGGGAGGGTTATGGCAGTAGTCTAGTGTGAGGTGTTATGGCAGTAGTCTAGTGTGAGGGGTTATGGCAGTAGTCTAGTGTGAGGGGTTATGGCAGTAGTCTAGTGTGAGGGGTTATGGCAGTAGTCTAGTGTGAGGGGTTATGACAGTAGTCTAGTGTGAGGGGTTATGGCAGGGGAAACAGTGTTGCAGTAGTCTAGTGTGAGGGGTTGTGTCAGGGGAAACAGTGTTGCAGTAGTCTAGTGTGATGGGTTATGGCAGTAGTCTAGTGTGAGGGGGTTATGGCAGTAGTCTAGTGTGAGGGGATATGGCAGTAGTCTAGTGTGAGGGGTTATGGCAGGGGAAACAGTGTTGCAGTAGTCTAGTGTGATGGGTTATGGCAGTAGTCTAGTGTGAGGGTTATGGCAGTAGTCTAGTGTGAGGGGTTATGGCAGTAGTCTAGTGTGAGGGGTTATGGCAGTAGTCTAGTGTGAGGGGTTATGGCAGTAGTCTAGTGTGAGGGGTTATGGCAGTAGTCTAGTGTGAGGGTTATGGCTGGGGAAACAGTGTTGCAGTAGTCTAGTGTGAGGGTTATGGCAGTAGTCTAGTGTGAGGGGTTATGGCAGTAGTCTAGTGTGAGGGGTTATGGCAGTAGTCTAGTGTGAGGGGTTATGGCAGTAGTCTAGTGTGAGGGGTTATGGCAGTAGTCTAGTGTGAGGGGTTATGGCAGTAGTCTAGTGTGAGGGGTTATGGCAGGGGAAACAGTGTTGCAGTAGTCTAGTGTGAGGGGTTATGGCAGTAGTCTAGTGTGAGGGGTTATGGCAGTAGTCTAGTGTGAGGGGTTATGGCAGTAGTCTAGTGTGAGGGGTTATGGCAGTAGTCTAGTGTGAGGTGTTATGGCAGTAGTCTAGTGTGAGGGGTTATGGCAGTAGTCTAGTGTGAGGGGTTATGGCAGTAGTCTAGTGTGAGGGGTTATGGCAGTAGTCTAGTGTGAGGGGTTATGGCAGTAGTCTAGTGTGAGGGGTTATGGCAGTAGTCTAGTGTGAGGGGTTATGGCAGTAGTCTAGTGTGAGGGGTTATGGCAGTAGTCTAGTGTGAGGGGTTATGGCAGGGGAAACAGTGTTGCAGTAGTCTAGTGTGAGGGGTTATGACAGTAGTCTAGTGTGAGGGGTTATGGCAGTAGTCTAGTGTGAGGGGTTATGGCAGTAGTCTAGTGTGAGGGGTTATGACAGTAGTCTAGTGTGAGGGGTTATCTCAGGGAAACAGTGTTGCAGTAGTCTAGTGTGAGGGGTTATGGCAGTAGTCTAGTGTGAGGGGTTATGGCAGTAGTCTAGTGTGAGGGGTTATGGCAGGGGAAACCGTGTAGCAGTAGTCTAGTGTGAGGGGTTATGTCAGTAGTCTAGTGTGAGGGGTTATGGCAGTAGTCTAGTGTGAGGGGTTATGGCAGTAGTCTAGTGTGAGGGGTTATGGCAGTAGTCTAGTGTGAGGAGTTATGGCAGTAGTCTAGTGTGAGGGGTTATGGCAGTAGTGTAGTGTGAGGGGTTATGGCAGTAGTCTAGTGTGAGGGGTTATGGCAGTAGTCTAGTGTGAGGGGTTATGGCAGTAGTCTAGTGTGAGGGGTTATGGCAGTAGTCTAGCGGGAGGGGTTATGGCAGTAGTCTAGTGTGAGGGGTTATGGCAGTAGTCTAGTGTGAGGGGTTATGGCAGTAGTCTAGTGTGAGGGGTTATGGCAGTAGTCTAGTGTGAGGGGTTATGACAGTAGTCTAGTGTGAGGGGTTATGACAGTAGTCTAGTGTGAGGGGTTATGACAGTAGTCTAGTGTGAGGGGTTATGGCAGTAGTCTAGTGTGAGGGGTTATGGCAGTAGTCTAGTGTGAGGGGTTATGTCAGGGGAAACAGTGTTGCAGTAGTCTAGTGTGAGGGGTTATGGCAGTAGTCTAGTGTGAGGGGTTATGACAGTAGTCTAGTGTGAGGGGTTATGGCAGTAGTCTAGTGTGAGGGGTTATGGCAGTAGTCTAGTGTGAGGGGTTATGTCAGGGGAAACAGTGTTGCAGTAGTCTAGTGTGAGGGTTATGGCAGTAGTCTAGTGTGAGGGGTTATGGCAGTAGTCTAGTGTGAGGGGTTATGGCAGTAGTCTAGTGTGAGGGGTTATGGCAGTAGTCTAGTGTGAGGGGTTATGGCAGGGGAAACAGTGTTGCAGTAGTCTAGTGTGAGGGGTTATGGCAGGGGAAACAGTGTTGCAGTAGTCTAGTGTGAGGGGTTATGGCAGTAGTCTAGTGTGAGGGTTATGGCAGTAGTCTAGTGTGAGGGGTTATGGCAGGGGAAACAGTGTTGCAGTAGTCTAGTGTGAGGGGTTATGGCAGGGGAAACAGTGTTGCAGTAGTCTAGTGTGAGGGGTTATGGCAGTAGTCTAGTGTGAGGGGTTATGACAGTAGTCTAGTGTGAGGGGTTATGGCAGTAGTCTAGTGTGAGGGGTTATGGCAGTAGTCTAGTGTGAGGGGTTATGACAGTAGTCTAGTGTGAGGGGTTATGGCAGTAGTCTAGTGTGAGGGGTTATGGCAGTAGTCTAGTGTGAGGGGTTATGGCAGTAGTCTAGTGTGAGGGGTTATGTCAGTAGTCTAGTGTGAGGGGTTATGTCAGTAGTCTAGTGTGAGGGGTTATGGGGAAAAGTTGCAGTAGTCTAGTGTGAGGGGTTATGTCAGTAGTCTAGTGTGAGGGGTTATGGCAGTAGTCTAGTGTGAGGGGTTATCTCCAGGGGAAACAGTGTTTCAGCAGTCTAGTGTGAGAGGTTATGACAGTAGTCTAGTGTGAGGGGTTATGGCAGGGGAAACAGTGTTTCAGCAGTCTAGTGTGAGGGGTTATGGCAGTAGTCTAGTGTGAGAGGTTATGACAGTAGTCTAGTGTGAGGGGTTATGACAGTAGTCTAGTGTGAGGGGTTATGGCAGTAGTCTAGTGTGAGGGGTTATGGCAGTAGTCTAGTGTGAGGGGTTATGGCAGGGGAAACAGTGTTGCAGTAGTCTAGTGTGAGGGGTTATGGCAGTAGTCTAGTGTGAGGGGTTATGGCAGTAGTCTAGTGTGAGGGGTTATGACAGTAGTCTAGTGTGAGGGGTTATGTCAGGGGAAACAGTGTTGCAGTAGTCTAGTGTGAGGGGTTATGGCAGTAGTCTAGTGTGAGGGGTTATGTCAGTAGTCTAGTGTGAGGGGTTATGGCAGTAGTCTAGTGTGAGGGGTTATGGCAGTAGTCTAGTGTGAGGGGTTATGGCAGGGGAAACAGTGTTGCAGTAGTCTAGTGTGAGGGGTTATGGCAGTAGTCTAGTGTGAGGGGTTATGACAGTAGTCTAGTGTGAGGGGTTATGGCAGTAGTCTAGTGTGAGGGGTTATGGCAGTAGTCTAGTGTGAGGGGTTATGGCAGTAGTCTAGTGTGAGGGGTTATGTCAGGGGAAGCGGTGTTGCAGTAGTCTAGTGTGAGGGGTTATGGCAGTAGTCTAGTGTGAGGGGTTATGGCAGTAGTCTAGTGTGAGGGGTTATGGCAGTAGTCTAGTGTGAGGGGTTATGGCAGTAGTCTAGTGTGAGGGGTTATGGCAGTAGTCTAGTGTGAGGGGTTATGGCAGTAGTCTAGTGGGAGGGGTTATGGCAGTAGTCTAGTGGGAGGGGTTATGGCAGTAGTCTAGTGGGAGGGGTTATGGCAGTAGTCTAGTGTGAGGTGTTATGGCAGTAGTCTAGTGTGAGGGGTTATGGCAGTAGTCTAGTGTGAGGGGTTATGGCAGTAGTCTAGTGGGAGGTGTTATGGCAGTAGTCTAGTGTGAGGGGTTATGGCAGTAGTCTAGTGGGAGGGGTTATGGCAGTAGTCTAGTGGGAGGGGTTATGGCAGTAGTCTAGTGGGAGGGGTTATGGCAGTAGTCTAGTGTGAGGTGTTATGGCAGTAGTCTAGTGTGAGGGGTTATGGCAGTAGTCTAGTGTGAGGGGTTATGGCAGTAGTCTAGTGTGAGGGGTTATGGCAGTAGTCTAGTGTGAGGGGTTATGACAGTAGTCTAGTGTGAGGGGTTATGGCAGGGGAAACAGTGTTGCAGTAGTCTAGTGTGAGGGGTTATGTCAGGGGAAACAGTGTTGCAGTAGTCTAGTGTGATGGGTTATGGCAGTAGTCTAGTGTGAGGGGTTATGGCAGTAGTCTAGTGTGAGGGGTTATGGCAGGGGAAACAGTGTTGCAGTAGTCTAGTGTGATGGGTTATGGCAGTAGTCTAGTGTGAGGGGTTATGGCAGTAGTCTAGTGTGAGGGTTATGGCAGTAGTCTAGTGTGAGGGTTATGGCAGTAGTCTAGTGTGAGGGGTTATGGCAGTAGTCTAGTGTGAGGGGTTATGGCAGTAGTCTAGTGTGAGGGGTTATGGCTGGGGAAACAGTGTTGCAGTAGTCTAGTGTGAGGGGTTATGGCAGTAGTCTAGTGTGAGGGGTTATGGCAGTAGTCTAGTGTGAGGGGTTATGGCAGTAGTCTAGTGTGAGGGGTTATGGCAGTAGTCTAGTGTGAGGGGTTATGGCAGTAGTCTAGTGTGAGGGGTTATGGCAGTAGTCTAGTGTGAGGGGTTATGGCAGTAGTCTAGTGTGAGGGGTTATGGCAGGGGAAACAGTGTTGCAGTAGTCTAGTGTGAGGGGTTATGGCAGTAGTCTAGTGTGAGGGGTTATGGCAGTAGTCTAGTGTGAGGGGTTATGGCAGTAGTCTAGTGTGAGGGGTTATGGCAGTAGTCTAGTGTGAGGTGTTATGGCAGTAGTCTAGTGTGAGGGGTTATGGCAGTAGTCTAGTGTGAGGGGTTATGGCAGTAGTCTAGTGTGAGGGGTTATGGCAGTAGTCTAGTGTGAGGGGTTATGGCAGTAGTCTAGTGTGAGGGGTTATGGCAGTAGTCTAGTGTGAGGGGTTATGGCAGTAGTCTAGTGTGAGGGGTTATGGCAGTAGTCTAGTGTGAGGGGTTATGGCAGGGGAAACAGTGTTGCAGTAGTCTAGTGTGAGGGGTTATGACAGTAGTCTAGTGTGAGGGGTTATGGCAGTAGTCTAGTGTGAGGGGTTATGGCAGTAGTCTAGTGTGAGGGGTTATGACAGTAGTCTAGTGTGAGGGGTTATCTCAGGGGAAACAGTGTTGCAGTAGTCTAGTGTGAGGGGTTATGGCAGTAGTCTAGTGTGAGGGGTTATGGCAGTAGTCTAGTGTGAGGGGTTATGGCAGTAGTCTAGTGTGAGGGGTTATGGCAGTAGTCTAGTGTGAGGGGTTATAGCAGTAGTCTAGTGTGAGGGGTTATGGCAGTAGTCTAGTGTGAGGGGTTATAGCAGTAGTCTAGTGTGAGGGGTTATAGCAGTAGTCTAGTGTGAGGGGTTATGGCAGTAGTCTAGTGTGAGGGGTTATGTCAGGGGAAACAGTGTAGCAGTAGTCTAGTGTGAGGGGTTATGGCAGTAGTCTAGTGTGAGGGGTTATGGCAGTAGTCTAGTGTGAGGGGTTATGGCAGTAGTCTAGTGTGAGGGGTTATGGCAGTAGTCTAGTGTGAGGGGTTATGGCAGTAGTCTAGTGTGAGGGGTTATAGCAGTAGTCTAGTGTGAGGGGTTATGGCAGTAGTCTAGTGTGAGGGGTTATGTCAGGGGAAACAGTGTTGCAGTAGTCTAGTGTGAGGGGTTATGGCAGTAGTCTAGTGTGAGGGGTTATGGCAGGGGAAACAGTGTTGCAGTAGTCTAGTGTGAGGGGTTATGTCAGTAGTCTAGTGTGAGGGGTTATGGCAGTAGTCTAGTGTGAGGGGTTATGGCAGTAGTCTAGTGTGAGGGGTTATGTCAGGGGAAACAAACCTATTGAGATGGTCTCAGTTCGGTTCGCTTCGGGGTCTCTTGTGTGGGGTCTGAGTTCAAAGATTGTCTGAATGGACGAAGTGTGAAAACACCCTTACATGCTTCCTCTCCTTGTCTCCTTTCCTTGGTCCACTTTTACTGGTTAGCTGAAAGCACAGTCCTGGGAGGCATCGGACATAATGCTTTCAGCTATACCTTCTTTTAGAACTGAGTCCCGGCCTAGCATTCCAGTGACCTATGACCCTGATGTTGTGACCCCTCACCCCTGAGCTCTGTCCTCAGGTAAGATCCCACCAGAGAGCACCCTGACCTTTAACATCGAGGTGATGGAGATCAGGAACGGACCCAGGTCACATGAGTCCTTCCAGGAAATGGACCTTAACGATGACTGGAAACTCTCCAAGGACGAGGTGAGAACACAAACACACTAACAAACAACACACACTAACAAACAACACACAGTAACAAACAACACACAGTAACAAACAACACACAGTAACATTATGCTGTCTCTCATACTTCAAACAGGTAAGTGGATCCTCTTCTCTGTCACACAGACAGACTGTTTGTTCACCAGGTGAAGGGATTCTCTCTCTCTCTGTCTCTCTCTCTCTCTGTCTCTCTCTCTCTCTCTCTCTGTCTCTCTCTCTCTCTGTCTCTCGTTCTCTCTCTCTCTCTCTCTGTCTCTCTCTCTCTCTGTCTCTCGTTCTCTCTCGTTCTCTCTCTCTCTCTCTCTCTGTCTCTCGCTCTCTCTCTCTCTCTCTCTCTCTCTCGTTCTCTCTCGCTCTCTCGTTCTCTCTCTCTCTCTCCACCTTACTGTATGTTCTGACTGCATGCCTCCCTTTCCCTCCCAGGTGAAGGAGTACCTGAGGAAGGAGTTTCAGCGCCATGGCTACCCTCCCAACGACACCCATCATGAGCAGATGGTGGAGGACATCTTTAAGAAGGAGGATGAGAATGAGGACGGCTTCATCTCCTCTAGAGAGTTCACCTACAAACACGATGAACTTTAACCTCTGACCTAGTCCCCTATACTTATGGAACAAGAGTTTTTCCTGGTCAGGTCAAACTTGAGACCCTACTTAGGGTAAAAGTTGCCCTTAGGCACAGATCTAGGATCAGTTTTAATGTTCCCCAAATCAAATGCACAGAACATAGGAAACTGACCTTAGATCAGCGTCAGAGGGCAACGTCGTCTTACGTCCTGAAAGTGCCCAGTCCAAAACTGAATCTAGTGCCTTGCAGGTTACATGAAAATGATATGATAATTATTACATTGCACAAGCTGTGTGAATTGTGATGCTAGTGTGTGTGATATTTTGGTTACAGTTTATTTGAAAGTTTGTTTATAGAAACTGCTTATAAAAACCATTATTGAATATTTGGTTAACCATTGATTTAACTGTTTTAGGGGCCCTGAGTTTTGTTTATCTACAACATTAAAAATGTGTTGCAAGAAGGTATATAATGTAAAACATTGATCACAGGATAACACATTTGTGATCTAGTTTATAACTATCTTAGTGGTACCTGTGTTTTCGCTGATTATGTATTTTGTGTACACTTTGGAAAGAAAATCAATAAAGTGACTGCCATATTTTCACACAAACAAAACAATACATTTTATTCACTGGTAATACTTGAGAATACCTTATCACGTTTAACCACTAGGTGGCACTGCTTACCAACGTGTTAGTGTTGACGATAGTGTACGTCGACAGAGCCTGAGGTGTTCAGCCCCTAGTTACTGACAGGAGCTTTTCCTGGTCAGTTCGGGCGGTGATAGTGCAGGGAAAAACATTGCTAATACATTTTATAAAAAGGTATAATGTAGTATAACACAACAATCCAAATATAGGGAGTGATAACGGTAGCTCACTCAAACGACACTAATGAAAACACTTCAATACATCCACATTGTCCTAACATTGGAGAAGTAGTTGTTACACAACAGGTTGAGAGGCATTGATATTTCTACTGAGAATCTGTCTCGTTCACTAGCTCTTTACTGCTCTTCTTATTTTTTTATTTATTGTGTTTTTTGTTCTACCTGGTGTTATTTTTGTGCTACGTTGATATTAATTACTGCATTGTTGGTTTTAGAGGTTGCGTAGAAAGTCATTTCACTGTACTACTTGCAATTCAATTTTAATCTATGTGTTGAAAGTATAGGGGACTGCTTGTGTGTAACTGATGCCACGTTTTCTGCCTTGAGCAGAAACAACTGAGATCCCATAGCAGAGAAATAATAGATGTAGAATGTGTGCATACGTTGCAGATCTGCTGGGTGAGTGTGTGTGTGTGTGTGTGTGAGAGAGAAAGACATACAGCTGAAGTCAGAAGTTTATATACACCTTAGCCAAATACATTTAAACTCAGTTTTTCCACAATTCCTGACATTTAATCCTAGTAACAATTCCCTGTCTTAGGTCAGTTAGGATCATCACTTTATTTTAAGAATGTGAAATGTCAGAATAATAGTAGAGAGAATTATGTATTTCAGCTTTTATTTATTTCATCACATTCCCAGTGGGTCAGAAGTTTACATACACTCAATTAGTATTTGGTAGCATTGCCTTTAAATTGTTTAACTTGGGTCAAACGTTTCGGGTAGCCTTCCACAAGCTTCCCACAATAAGTTGGGTGAATTTTGGCCCATTCCTCCTGACAGAGCTGGTGTAACTGAGTCAGGTTTGTAGGCCTCCTTGCTCACATACACTTTTTCAGTTCTGCCCACACATTTTCTATAGGATTGAGGTCAGGGCTTTGTGATGGCCACTCCAATACCTTGACTTTGTTGTCCTTAAGCCATTTTGCCACAACTTTGGAAGTATGCTTGAGGTCATTGTCCATTTGGAAGACCCATTTGTGACCAAGCTTTAACTTCCTGACTGATGTCTTGAGATGTTGCTTCAAAATATCCACATAATTATCCTTCCTCATGATGCCATCTATTTTGTGAAGTGAACCAGTCCCTCCTGCAGCAAAGCACCCCCACAGCATGATGCTGCCACCCCCGTGCTTTACGGTTGGGATGGTGTTCTTCGGCTTGCAAGTACCCCCTTTTTCCTCCAAACATAACAATGGTCATTATGGCCAAACAGTTCTATTTTTGTTTCATCAGACCAGAGGATATTTCTCAAAAAGTACGATCTTTGTCCCCATGTGCAGTTGCAAACCGTAGTCTGTCTTATTTATGGCGGTTTTGGAGCAGTGGCTTCTTCCTTGCCGAGCGGCCTTTCATGTTATGTCGATATAGGACTCGTTTTACTGTAGATATAGACACTTTTGTACCTGTTTCCTCCAGCATCTTCACAAGGTCCTTTGCTGTTGTTCTGGGATTGATTTGCACTTTTCGCACCAAAGTACGTTCATCTCTAGGAGACAGAACGCGTCTCCATCCTGAGCGGTATGATGGCTGCGTGGTCCCATGGTGTTTATACTTGCGTACTATTGTTTGTACAGATGAACGTGGTACCTTCAGAAATTGTTCCCAAGGATGAACCAGACTTGTGGAGGTCTACACATTTTTTTCTGAGGTCTTGGCTGATTTCTTTTGAGTATCCCATGATGTCAAGCAAAGAGGCACTTGAAATACATTCACAGGTACACCTCCAATTGACTCAAATTATGTCAATTAGCCTATCAGAAGCTTCTAAAGCCATGACATAATTTTCTGGAATTTTCCAAGCTGTTTAAAGACAGTCAACTTAGTGTATGTAAACTTCTGACCTACTGGAATTGTGATACAGTGAATTATAAGTGAAATAATCTGTCTGTCTGTAAACAATTGTTGGAAAAATGACTTGTGTCATGCACAAAGTAGATGTCCTAACCGACTTGCCAAAACTTTTAATGACTCCAACCCAAGTGTATGTAAACTTCCGACTTCAACTGTGTGTGTGTATATATATATATATATATATATATACACATATATACACAGTGGGGGAAAAAAGTATTTAGTCAGCCACCAATTGTGCAAGTTCTCCCACTTAAAAAGATGAGAGAGGCCTGTAATTTTCATCATAGGTACACGTCAACTATGACAGACAAAATGAGGAAAAGAAATCCAGAAAATCACATTGTAGGATTTTTAATGAATTTATTTGCAAATTATGGTGGAAAATAAGTATTTGGTCAATAACAAAAGTTTCTCAATACTTTGTTATATACCCTTTGTTGGCAATGACACAGGTCAAACGTTTTCTGTAAGTCTTCACAAGGTTTTCACACACTGTTGCTGGTATTTTGGCCCATTCCTCCATGCAGATCTCCTCTAGAGCAGTGATGTTTTGGGGCTGTCGCTGGGCAACACGGACTTTCAACTCCCTCTAAAGATTTTCTACGGGGTTGAGATCTGGAGACTGGCCAGGCCACTCCAGGACCTTGAAATGCTTCTTACGAAGCCACTCCTTCGTTGCCCAGGCAGTGTGTTTGGGATCATTGTCATGCTGAAAGACCCAGCCACGTTTCATCTTCAATGCCCTTGCTGATGGAAGGAGGTTTTCACTCAAAATCTCACGATACATGGCCCTATTCATTCTTTCCTTTACACGGATCAGTCGTCCTGGTCCCTTTGCAGAAAAACAGCCCCAAAGCATGATGTTTCCACCCCCATGCTTCACAGTAGGTATGGTGTTCTTTGGATGCAACTCAGCATTCTTTGTCCTCCAAACACGACGAGTTGAGTTTTTACCAAAAAAGTTCTATTTTGGTTTCATCTGACCATATGACATTCTCCCAATCCTCTTCTGGATCATCCAAATGCACTCTAGCAAACTTCAGACGGGCCTGGACATGTACTGGCTTAAGCAGGGGGACACGTCTGGCACTGCAGGATTTGAGTCCCTGGCGGCGTAGTGTGTTACTGATGGTAGGCTTTGTTACTTTGGTCCCAGCTCTCTGCAGGTCATTCACTAGGTCCCCCCGTGTGGTTCTGGGATTTTTGCTCACCGTTCTTGTGATCATTTTGACCCCACGGGGTGAGATCTTGTGTGGAGCCCCAGATCGAGGGAGATTATCAGTGGTCTTGTATGTCTTCCATTTCGTAATAATTGCTCCCACAGTTGATTTCTTCAAACCAAGCTGATTCCTGGCTCCCCATCCAGCACCCTCACCCCTTACCCCCAGCCCTCCACCCCTCCTCCCCCACCCCCTCCTCCCTCCACGCCCCCCTCCTCCCTCCCCAACCGGAACTCTGAATATCTCAAGCAGATTCAGTCTTCCCAGCCTGGTGCAGGTCTACAATTTTGTTTCTGGTGTCCTTTGTCAGCTCTTTGGTCTTGGCCATAGTGGAGTTTGGAGTGTGACTGTTTGAGGTTGTGGACAGGTGTCTTTTATACTGATAACAAGTTCAAACAGGTGCCATTAATACATATAACGAGTGGAGGACAGAGGAGCCTCTTAAAGAATAAGTTACAGGTCTGTGAGAGCCAGAAATCTTGCTTGTTTGTAGGTGACCAAATACTTATTTTCCACCATAATTTGCAAATAAATTCATTAAAAATCCTACAATGTGATTTTCTGGATTTTTTTTTCTCAATTTGTCTGTCATAGTTGACGTGTACCTATGATGAAAATTACAGGCCTCTCTCATCTTTTTAAGTGGGAGAACTTGCACAATTGGTGGCTGACTAAATACTTTTTCCCCCCACTGTATATATATATACACTGCTCAAAAAAATTAAGGGAACACTTAAACAACACAATGTAACTCCAAGTCAATCACAGATGTTTTGGTCACTTTTGAATGCTGGCGGTGCTTTCACTCTAGTGGTAGCTAGGAGTCTACAACCCACACAAGTGGCTCAGGTAGTGCAGCTCATCCAGGATGGCACATCAATGCGAGCTGTGGCAAGAAGGTTTGCTGTGTCTGTCAGCGTAGTGTCCAGAGCATGGAGGCGCTACCAGGAGACAGGCCAGTACATCAGGAGACGTGGAGGAGGCCGTAGGAGGGCAACAACCCAGCAGCAGGACTGCTACCTCCGCCTTTGTGCAAGGAGGAGCAGGAGGAGCACTGCCAGAGCCCTGCAAAATGACCTCCAGCAGGCCACAAATGTGCATGTGTCTGCTCAAACGGTCAGAAACAGACTCCATGAGGGTGGTATGAGGGCCCGATGTCCACAGGTGGGGGTTGTGCTTACAGCCCAACACCGTGCAGGACGTTTGGCATTTGCCAGAGAACACCAAGATTGGCAAATTCGCCACTGGCGCCCTGTGCTCTTCACAGATGAAAGCAGGTTCACACTGAGCACACGTGACAGACGTGACAGAGTCTGGAGACGCCGTGGAAAACGTTCTGCTGCCTGCAACATCCTCCAGCATGACCGGTTTGGCGGTGGGTCAGTCATGGTGTGGAGTGGCATTTCTTTGTGGGGCCGCACAGCCCTCCATGTGCTCGCCAGAGGTAGCCTGACTGCCATTAGGTACCGAGATGAGATCCTCAGACCCCTTGTGAGACCATATGCTGGTGCGGTTGGCCCTGGGTTCCTCCTAATGCAAGACAATGCTAGACCTCATGTGGCTGGAGTGTGTCAACAGTTCCTGCAAGAGGAAGGCATTGATGCTATGGACTGGCCCGCCCGTTCCCCAGACCTGAATCCAATTGAGCACATCTGGGACATCATGTCTCGCTCCATCCACCAATGTCACGTTGCACCACAGACTGTCCAGGAGTTGGCGGATGCTTTAGTCCAGGTCTGGGAGGAGATCCCTCAGGAGACCATCCGCCACCTCATCAGGAGCATGCCCAGGCGTTGTAGGGAGGTCATATAGGCACGTGGAGGCCACACACACTACTGAGCCTCATTTTGACTTGTTTTAAAGGACATTACATCAAAGTTGGATCAGCCTGTAGTGTGGTTTTCCACTTTAATTTTGAGGGTGACTCCAAATCCAGACCTCCATGGGTTGATACATTTGATTTCCATTGATCATTTTTGTGTGATTTTGTTGTCAGCACATTCAACTATGTAAAGAAAAGTATTTAATAAGATTATTTCATTCATTCAGATCTAGGATGTATTATTTTAGTGTTCCCTTAATTTTTTTGAGCAGTGTATATATATATATAGAGAGAGAGACATATACATATATATATATACATACATACACACACACACACACACACATATATACATACATATATATATATATAGAGAGAGAGAGAGAGTACCAGTCAAAGGTTTGGACACACCTACTCATTCAAGGGTTTTTCTTTATTTGTTCTATTTTCTACATTGTAGAATAATAGTGAAGACATCAAAACTATGAAATAACACATATGGAATCATGTAGTAACCAAAAAAGTGTTAAACAAATCCAAATATGTTTTATGTTAGAGTTTCTTCAAAGTAGCGACCCTTTGCCTTGATGACAGCTTTACACAATCTTGGCATTCTCTCAACCAGCTTCATGAGGTAGTCACCTGTAATGCATTTCAATTAACAGGTGTGCCTTGTTAAAAGTTAATTTGTGGAATTTCTTTCCTTCTTAATACGTTTAAGCCAATCAGTTGTGTTGTGACAAGGTAGGGTTGGTATACAGAAGATAGCCCTATTTGGTAAAAGACCAAATCCATATTATGGCAAGAACAGCTCAAATAAGCAAAGAGAAACGACAGTCCATCATTATTTTAAGACATGAAGGTCAGTCAATCCGGAAAATTTCAAGAACTTTGAAAGTTTATTCAAGTGCAGTTGCAAAAACCATCAAGCGCTATGATGAAACTGGCTCTCATGAGGACCGCC